>NC_080174.1:47384645-47530679 GCF_950295315.1 Erinaceus europaeus | reverse complement strand
TTTACAACAGGTTTGTGTGCTATTTTGTCATGTGCTGAGCTGATTTATTTTATTATTTTAATTTATTTGATAGAGACAACCAGATATCAAGATAGAGAAGGGGAAAATAGAGAGGAAGAGAGAGACACCTGCAGACCTGCTACACTAATCCTGAAGCTTTCCCCCTGCATGTGGAGACTGGGGTTTGAACCTGGGTCCTTGTGCATTATAACATGTACACTCAACCAGGTGTGCCAACACTTGGCCCTTGGACCAAAATTCTTTATGGGGCACACAAGATGAGAGCTCCGAGTTCTGTCATTGCTTCCCCATTGGACATGGATGTTGGCTGGTTAAACCATATCCCCAGCCTGTTTCTATCTTTCCCTAGTAGGGAAGGGCTCTGGGGAGGTGAGATTCTGGGAAACATTGGTGAGTTCATCTGCATCTGCCCAGGGGAATCAGGATGGAATCACAGTAGCATTGCAACTTAGTGGCTGAAAGATATAAGATATATAACAGGACAAAATGTTTAATAAACAAGAGCCAAAAAGTTAGGAATAGGGCAGATGAGAGTAGGGATCTTAGGGTGAAGTCTATTTTAGGTATGTTTCTAGGGGTCCATAACTTTGCTTGAGTTTGATAGCTAACATACAAGTGACCTAAAAATACTGTCTGCGAAGATAGTGTCAGAGTTGAGAATAGAGATAGAAAGCTGGATTAGGGCAGAGTAGCTTCCAAACTTGAAGAAAATATAGAAATACAGTTAAATGGGAGTTGGGCAGTAGGGCTGTGGGTTAAGTGCACGGGGCACAAAGCGCAAGGACCTGTGTAAGGATCCCGGTTCGAGTCCCCGGCTCCCCACCTGCAGGGAAATCGCTTCACAAGCGGTGAAGCAGGTCTGCAGGTGTCTGTCTTTCTCTCCCCCTCTCTGTCTTCCCCTCCTCTCTCCATTTCACTCTGTCCTATCTAACAACAATGACATCAATAGCAACAACAACAATAATAACTACAACTACAATAAAAAACAAGGGCAACAAAAGGAAAAATAAATACATAAAAAAAAATAAATACAATTAACTGTTTACCCAATTGATCTGACCCCTGGACCCAGCTTTGAGCCCAGCTTCCACTCTGAAGGAAGCTTTGGTGTGGTGATTTCTCTCACTAACTGTCATTATCTAAAACTAAACTACTTAGAATAACAATACTTGGCATATGGTTAAGTGCGTAGGAAATTTTCGTGGAGGACATCATTGCCTCCTAATCCTTAACCTTGCTGCTTTTCTAACAGCTCTTGCTTTAGTTATGAGTAAATTCTTTGGAATTTTTTCAACTCCCAAACAGAGTAACAGTCTCAAAATATCATAGAATGCTGTAAATGGAACCCAGCAGGCAGGGCAGTTCCACAAAGGTTAAAGTACTGGTTCTGAGTCCCAACTGATCCTCAGGACCTCTGAGAACAGATCCCTGCCCTCTCGGGGGCCCTCATTTCCCCATCTTTAGAAAGATTAAATAAGGAGGCCTGGTTGAATTTCTAAACTTTTTCCTCTCCCACGCTGCCAGTTCTAGAAGTTGTTTTCTTCCCTGGCTGAAATCCAACTGCACCTGACATAGATGATCTGGGGACTCCTAGTAGTCAACTGGTCAGGGGAAAGGTCCAGAAAGAAGTTGTGGCCTCCAGTGCACTCAGGCCCAAGCCTCCTCCAGCAGCTGTTTTCCAGCACCTACCGGCTGGAGAGGAAAATCTCCCTGCCACCCTGGGAGTGAACCTTGACTTCTCCAGGAATTCACAGCTCCACTCCCTCCCTGCTGGGCTGTCCTCCAGCAGCTTGCAAAGAAGAGCTTCTGTAGTGTGGGGTGGCTGCGAGAGAGTGCTGGGGCGCGCGTGTGTGTGTGTGTGTGTGTGTGTGTGTGTGTGTGTGTGTGTGTGTGTGTGTGTGTGTGTGTGTGTGTGTGTGTGGTGTGGTGTGGTGTGGTGTGGTGTGTGTGTGTCTGTGTGTGTGTGTGTGTGTCGCTTCCTGGGGCTTCCCCCAAGAACAGAAAGACAAAAGGGGGGATGGGAGGTGGAGTTCCCGTAGCCAGCAGTAACCAACGCCCTACCCCCTCAGTCTCCGCCCCAGTAAAAGTGGGCTGTAAAATTCCGGAAGAGAGATTGCAGTCAAGGGTTGGGTGGGGCTGTGAATCAGTACTTTGCTTTCTCCCCCTGCCTCCTCCTCCTGGGTTATCATTTTGGGAGGGTTGGGGCCTCTGTTGGCCTTTTCCTGACCGGTCCACTGGCAAGATCTGGACGAACTACGCAGTGCTGCATGGGAACCTCCCAAGCACAGCTGAACTTCCTTGAGCCTGGATCCTCTTATTTATTTTTTTGGATCCTCTTATTTTGAAGCTAGTGATTCCATTTGATTTCGGATTGAGAAATTTTGGTCATTGTTTCCAACTGGGTCCTCTCCAAAAGAATGTTTCTTCAGGTCCGTCTTTTCATTTGTTAATAGCTCCCATGTATAGAATAAGCCCCTACTCCAAGGCAGGGTCTGTGCTGGATCACTCCCTCTATCTAACTAAAACTTTGCAGTGTAGGCATGCCTTATCTCTTCTTAACTGCTAGGAATCTGAAGACTCTGAGAGATTAGGTAATTTGCCCAATGTCACACAGGGGCAGAGCCAGGAATAATTCTAGCTCTTTTGGTTCCATAAACTTCCCACCACACCCTGCAGTTTCCTTTCCTTTCGAAGGTTGAAAGGTAATACCTACTAGGTGGTAGGGAAGTAACAGTGTGAATCATTTGTCACCTTGTGCAGTGCTTTTAATATATTCTTTTAAATCATTTACTTAAAAATATTGACATTGTATTATTATTATTTATTTATTTATAAAAAGAAGAAGAAGAGAACCAGAGCATAATTCTGGCAGATAAAATATTCAGGGCTCTGGGCGGAGAGTAGATAGCATAATGGTTATGCAAACAGACTCTCATGCCTGAGGCTCCAAAGTCCCAGGTTCAGTCCCCCGCATCACCATAAGCCAGAGTTGAACAGTGCTCTGGTTAAAAAAAAAAAAAATCAGGGCTCAAACTTAGGACCTCATGCTTGAAGGTCCAACACTTTACCCACTGTGCCACCTTCCAGGCCACAATCACTTAATTTTGGTTTCCCCATTGTCTGAGATAGATGTGGTCACCTTGTCCACATTACAGGTGAGGAAACTTTAGTTGTCAGAATTTTAAGGGGAAAAGCTGGAATTCATGTATAATCAAAAGACAAAACCACAGTTAGTGTTAGTAGTGTTTGACACTTTACAACTCACTTTTAAGATCTTTATTTCAGTGGCCAGGCCTGGGAAATATTGCCCAATGGGTAGATCAAGGATTTATGTGCCTGAGGTTCCTGGTTCCATCCCTGCCACTGCACGTGTTGACTGGTGTTTTGGCTTGTCTTACTTTTTTCTACCTCATGTGAAACTATCTCTCTTTCAAATATAGTAAGTAAAATAAATCTCTAAAAATTATATAAGGGTTGGATGGTGGTACACCTGGTTGAAAGCACATGTTACCATGCATAAGGACCCAGGATAAAATCCCCAGTCCCTACCTGCAGGGAAAAAGTTTCATGAGCTGTGTGGTAGTGCTACAGGCCTCTCTCCTTCTCTCTCTCTCTCTATATATATATACATATATATATATACATATATATATACATACATATATATGCACATATATATCATCTTGCCTCTCAGTTTCTCTCTATCTTTAGTCAATAATAAATAAATGTATAAAAAATATTTTTAAATATATGAAATAGCTCACTTGGATAGTTTGCTGCTTTGTCATGCATGCAACCCAGGTTCAAGCCAATCCATCACCACATTGAGAGAAGTTTCAGTGCTGTGATCTCTTTCATTCTCTCCTTCCTCTCTGACTTTGTTAAAAGAAAGAAAGAGCAGGTACATATATGATCTTCATTCATTTCAGAGTGGTAATCCACAGGTGAGACTAGGAATTCATTCATGAAGTTAAATAATTTGTCCATGCTCATAAGACTAACAGTAAGTAGCAGAGTGGGGGTAGACAGTATAATGGTTATGCAAAGAGTTTCTTTGAGACTCCAAAGTCCCAGGTTCAATCCCCCCCCCACCAGATTTAAGCAGGATTCTGGTAAAACAACTAACTGTAGCAGAGCCTGCACTTTGAAATAAATTCTATAAAGCCAATATTATCAAAGTTCATTCCATGTATTCATTCCACAGTGGCAAGTACCATTCCAATAATTGTAATACTAAGAGCTAACATTTAATACTGAACACTTACTATCTGTCTGGTATAGTGCTATGTGAGTTATATACGTGCATTTGAGTAGTGCTCCAAACTACTTTATGGAGTAAGTACCATATTATTACCTTTTCCATCTTACAGCTTTGGAAGCTGGGAGTCAGATCAAGTAACCACCCCAAATCACACAGCAACTAAATAGTATGGATGTCAGATGTGAGTCTAAGATCTCAGGATGGTAACCAGGTATTTGGAGTGTGTACCATCTCCATCTAGAATCACATCTGGAAGGACTTAGGTTTCTTTGCCACATCAACATGACCCCCCCCCCCATCCTTGTGTGTGGCAGGCCCACATACCTCCTGTTCTTTTTTATTTTCAAACATTTTTAAAAACATTTTTATATTTATTTATTTTCCCTTTTTGTTGCCCTTATTGTTGTTGTAGTTATTATTGTTGTTATTGATGTTGTTGTAGTTGGATAGGACAGAAAGAAATGAAGAGAGGAGGGAAAGACAAAGAGGAGAAGAGAAAGATAGACACCTGCAGACCTGCTTCACTTCCTGTGAAGCGGCTCCCCTACAGGTGGGGAGCCGGAGGCTCAAACTGAGATCCTTGGTCTTTGCGCTTTGCTGTCCTTGTACTTTGCGCTACATGCGCTTAACCCACTGCACAACCACCCAAGTCCCATACCTCCTGTTCTTTTTTTTTTTTTTTAATATTTATTTATTCCCTTTTGTTGCCTTTGTTGTTGTAGTTATTATTGTTGTTGTTGTTGTTGGATAGGACAGAGAGAAATGGAGAGAGAAGGGGAAGACAGAGAGGGGAAGACAGAGGGGTAGAAAGGGGGAGAGAAAGATAGACACCTGCAGTCCTGCTTCACTGCTTGTAAAGTGACTCCCCTACAAGGTGGGGAGCTGGGGGCTCGAACCGGGATCCTTACTCCGGTCCTTGCGCTTTGTGCCACATGTGCTTAACCCACTGCGCTACCACCCGACTCCCTCATACCTCCTGTTCTTAAGGAGCTAATACTCCTTGAAATCATTCAGGAAAACCACCAGCTTTGTTTCATGGGGAGCACTGGGAGGAGTAATAAGATGAATGGCTTTTGGAATGCTTCAGCAAAGACACTGGATAAACTCAGGGCACTTAATAAGTATGAAACTCACTGTCAAGGGTGGTTCAGCCTGTAATAAGGTTCCTGTAACCCAGTTTTAGCTCTGCCTGAGGTGTGCAGTCTTTCTTGGGAAGCCATTTGAATGAGTTCATTCATGTCAGGGGTTAGACAATTCCCCTGCTGTCCTGGGGGTATGGGGAGTTTGTGGAACTGTTATGGTATTGAGTCTTATGATTGCCCTTCTAACTTCTCAGAAATATTTCTAGCTTCCTCTGAGGGACACCTGTTATTTGGAGTTGGAGGCTAACATATTTATTTGGGCTTCAGAACAGAGATACCCAGGTTGAATCTTTTGTTACTTAGTCTCTTTAAGCCTTTCACCCCTTTTATTTAATATATATATATATATCCTCCAGGTTTCTGGGGCTTGGTGCCTGAACTACTAATCCACTGCTCCTGGAGGCTATTTTTTTCCTTTTGTTGCCCTGGTTGTTTATCGTTGTTGTTATTTCTGTCATTGTTGGATAGGACAGAGAGAAATGGAGAGAAGAGGGGATGACAGTGAGGGGGCGAGAAAGATACCTAATGACCTCCTTCACCCCACCCCTTGTGAGGTGACCCCCTACAGATCGGGAGCCAGGGCTTGAACTGGGATTCTTACTCTGGTCCTTGTGTTTTACGCCATGTGCACTTAACCCGCTGTGCTACTGCCCAGCCCCCACTTTAAATATTTTTAGATATATTTATTTACTTTCCACCAGGGTTATTGCTGGGGCTTGGTGCCTGCAAGGTGAACCCACTGCTTCTGGAAGCCATTTTTCCTTTTTTAAATTAAAAAAAATTTTTTATTACCTTTATTGATTTAATATAGTCATAAATGGAGAGGGGAGAGAGAGATAGAGAGACACCTTCAGTCCTGATTCACTGCTCATGAAGCTTTCCCCCTGCAGGTGGGGGCCCGGGGCTTGAGCCAGGGTCCTTGGGCATTGTAACGTGTGCACTCAACCAGGTGCACCACCACCCGGTCCCTCCTTTTTTAAATTTTTTAAAAAATATTTATTTAGTCCCCTTTTTTGTTGCCCTTGTTTTTTTTTCTTCAATTTTTAAATATTTATTTATTTTCCCTTTTGTTTCCCTTGTTGTTTTGTTGTTGTGGTTATTATTGTTGTTATTGATGTCGTTGTAGTTGGATAGGACAGAGAGAAATGGAGAGAGAAGGAGAAGACAGAGAGGGGGAGAGAAAGATAGACACCTGCAGACTTGCTTCACTGCTTGTGAGACAACTCCCCTGCAGCTGGGGAGCCGGGGGATCGCACCATTACTCCGATCCTTGTGCTTCGCGCCACCTGTGCTTAACCTGCTGCGCTGCCGCCCGACGCCCTGCTCTTGTTTTTTTATTGTTGTAGTTATTATTATTGCTTTTGTTGTTATTGATGTCGTCGTTGTTAGATAGGACAGAGAGAAATGGAGCGAGGAGGGGAAGACAGAGGGGGAGAGAAAGGTAGATCCCTGCAGACCTGCTTCACCGCCTGTGAAGCCACTTCCCTGCAGGTGAGGAGCCAGGGGCTGGAACCCGGATCCTTACACCAGTCTTTGTGCTTTGCGCCACCTGCGCTTAACCCGCTGCATTACCGCCCAACTTCCTCCTTTTTTAAAATTTCTTTCTTCCTTTTAGTTGATAGAACAGATAGAAATTGAGAGGAGGGGGAGTTGGGCAGTAGGGCAGCGGGTTAAGCGAACGAACGTGGCACAAAACGAAAGGACCAGAGTAAGAATCCCCATTGGAGCACTGACTCTCCATCTGCAGGGGGTCTCACAAGCAGTGAAGCAGGTCTGCAGGTGTCTATCTTTCTCTCCCTCTCTCTGTCTTCCTCTCCTCTCTCCATTTCTCTCTGTCCTATCCAACAACGACATCAATAACAACAATAACTACAACAACAAAACAAGGGCAACAAAAGGAAATAAATAACAAAAAAATTGAGAGGAAAGGGCAAACCTGCCTGGCAGGGCTATGTGGGAGTCAAGAAGCCTTGAAACTAGAGGGGCCATAGATTAGAATCAAAGCCCTTGGGAGAGGAGTACAGGCCATTCTGCAGTTTGTAGGTGAGGACCTGAAACTTGAATCTTGGTCCTTGTGTATTGTAATTTGTGCACTCAACTGGATTTGCTATGGCCTGACCCGTTTTATTTCAGCCAGAGCAGAGCTCAGCTCTGGCTATGGTGGTGTCACCTCAGGCATGTATGTCTTTTTTTTTTTTTTTTTTTTTAGATTTTATTTATTAATGAGAAAGATGAGAGAGAGAAAGAACCAGACATTACTCTGTTACATATGCGTGGGACCTCATGCGTGAGAATTTGGGACCTCACGCCTGAGAGTCCAATGCTTTATCCACTGTACTACCTCCTGGACCACATCATGGATGTCCTTTTTTTTTTTTTCTTCTTCCCTTTTTTGTTGCCCTTGTTGTTTATCATTGTTGTTGCCTTCTTATTATTGTTGTTGCTGTCATTGTTGTTGGATAGGAGAAGATTGAGAGAGGAGGGAAAGACAGAGAGGGGGAGAGAAAGACACCTACAGACCTGCTTCACTGCTTTTGAAGTGACTCCCCTGCAGGTGGGGAACCAGGGGCTTGAATCGGATTCCTTGCACTGGTTCTTGTGCTTTATGCCATGTGCACTTAACCCGCTGTGCTACCACCCAGCCCCCATGGGTGTCTTTTTACGTGACCATTGTGCTATCTCCCCCAGCCCAGGTTAATTTTGAGGTGTTAACTTGACAATATATTTAAAAACACCTTGCCCCTTGCAGAATAAAATAAATGCTTAATAAATGATGGTCATCGGGCTGGGGAGACAGCATAATGGTTATACAGACTCTCAAGCCTGAGGCACTGAATGTCCCAGGTTCAATCCCCATGCATGACCTTAAGGCTAAGCTGAGAAGTACTCTGGTTAAGAAGAAAAAGAAAAAAGATACTCACTATTGTGATCTTTATTTGTAAGTGTTTAGTTTTTATTTAAAAACTTAATTATCTTTATTTATTTATTGGCTAGAGACAGCCAGAAATTGAGAGGGAAGGAAGAGATAGGGAGAGAGACCGAGAGACACCTGCAACCCTGCTTCATCATTTTGTGAAGCTTTCCCCCTGCCAGTGGGGACCAAACCTGGACTTGAACCTGGACAAGAGATGAGCCTGAACTACTGTAATCTTTTATTAAATTTTTTTTATTATCATTATTTTTGGATAGAGACAGCTGGAAATCAAGAGGGAAGGGAGAGAGATTGAGAAACACCTGCAGCCCTGCTTCACCACTCGTGAAAGCTTTCTACATGCAGGTGGGGACTGGAACTCGAACCTGGGTCCTTGTGCACTGGAACCTGTGCGCTTAACCATGTGTGCCACTGCCGAATCCCTGAACTACTGTAATCTTTATGTCATAATATTATTTACTGATTTCTGAGAGCTAGATGGAAAAAAAATCTACTAATTTGTTCAACAATTCACTATTAAAATAGACATTTAGGGCAGAGGGTAGATAGCATAATGGTTATGCAAACAGACTCTCATGCCTGAGGCTCCATGGTCCCAGGTTCAATCCCCCGCACCACCATAAGCCAGAGCTGAACAGTGCTTTGGTTAAAAAAAAAAAAAAAGGGAGTCTGGCTGTAGCGCAGCGGGTTAAAGCGCAGGTGGCGCGCAAAGCACAAGGACCGGCACAAGGATCCCCACCTGCAGGGGAGTCGCTTCACAGGCGGTGAAGCAGGTCTGCAGGTGTCTGTCTATCTTTCTCTCCTCCTCTCTGTCTTCCCCTCCTCTCTCCATTTCTCTCTGTCCTATCCAACAACGACAACAATAATAACTACAACAATAAAAAAAAACAAGGGCAACAAAGGGAATAAATAAATAAAATAAATATAAAAAAATTTTAAAAAGGCATTTATAATATAGTGTGTGTGGTAAGTACTATGATAGGGGATGATTGCGCAAAGAATTTTGAAGTGTTACTGGAAGAATCAATACTTGAGACTCAGCAAAAGTTTTGCAGAAGAGGTAATTCTCTGTTTCAAGCCTGTGTTTTAAGGAAGTGGAAAATGCTGCCTGCTGGAGGTAGATAGAACTCAGACTGCAGGGAGTCTGGTGGTAGCGCAGCGGATTAAGGGCACTGTGGAGCAAAGCGCAAGGACTGATTTAAGGATCCCGGTTCCAGCCCCCTGCTCCCCACCTGGAGGGGTTCGCTTCACAAGCGGTGAAGCAGGTCTGCAGGTGTCTGCCTTTCTCTCCTCCTCTCTGTCTTCCCCTCCTTTCTCCATTTCTCTCTGTCCTATCCAACAACGACGACAATAATAACAACAACAATACAGAACAACAAGGGCAACAAGAAGGAATAAATAAATAAATAAAACTCAGACTGCATATGGGCTTGTACTACTCTCCCAAGAGCCTTGATTCTAATCTATGACCCATCTGGTTTCAAGGCTTCTAGACTCCCACGCAGCCCTGCCAGCCGGGTTTGCCCTGGAATACCCCCTCCTGGGCCACCTGCTGGTGGTGAACAGCTAGGGTTCTGTGCTGTACTGTGGTTTGATGCAGCTGAGTCATAAGACCTTTCTTTGTACTGCTAAATCCTAGTGGGAACCTTTGGGTCAGGAGCAATGCCCCAGGTCTACTTTGTGGGGAAGAACAAATGATTACTGACTATCGCTTCTCCCCACAGGGCCAGATGAACATATGTGTTTGGTGGTGGTGAGCGGACTGGTGGCGAAAGGAGGGAAAGAAGATGCAGCCCAAAGAGTTGGAATCCTTTCTGGAAAAAGTGGCACTTCCAGGTAGGTGAAACTTCCTAGGGAGGATAATTCTCCCCACCCCCCCCCCCCAACTCTCTTGGGGAGGCCTCCCTTCTGCCTCCTAAGCCAGTCTCCAGTGCCTCTTTCTTGCTGCCACCTGGCAGTGATCCAGACCAATCTCCCAGCTCATCAGTCACCACATTTTCCAAACCAAAACGTATGGGTTGACAAAGAAAGAATTTTTGACCATCTTCCAAATGTAAGGGAGACTCCCTTGTCATGAAAGGGAAATCAGTTGGAAATCTTGAAATGCAGGGTTTCTTCTTTATCAGTATGTGAAAAGCACCCCATGAGGAAGCTAGTAACTATTTCCGTTTAATAGTTGAAAACACTCAGAGGATGTAACTTGACCAAGATGCTACATCACGGAAGTCTGAATTTTGGTTTGTCTGGGAGGCCTAGGGGCGTGTGCAGAATGGGGGTGAGGATCACACAGAACTATCACACAGGCACAGGCCCTTTATTATGTGGGGCCTCGAGGAAGGGGAGCTAAGAAGTGAGGGGCCCTGGTTCCCACTTAGGGTTGGAAATCCCCAGGCAAGGCGCTCCGAGGCCTGCAGGATCTGACCTCAGGCCTCACCGCCGGATAAGCGGGAAGGAGCCCTTAGACCTTTCGAGTAGGCCTGCCGGCAGCTTGGGGCCCTCGCCCCCGCCCAGGTGCGGACGGGCTGGCCGCGGCGTGGGCGAATGACTGCCGGGGCCCCGTTCTGTCCCCCTCCCGGGTCACATGGGCACGCCTTCCGCGGCCCAGAGTGCGGAGCGGAACGAACCACGAGGAGCGGCGGGGGAGGCTGCGAGGGCAGTGGGTCAGCGCCTGCGGGGCAGGTGGGCGGGCCCAGCCACCCCGGAGCCTGCGGCCAGCCAGTCAGCGGGCGCGGGGGGCGGGCCGGAGGGCGCGCGCCGCACCCCGTAGCGCCCCCTGAGGGGCGGCGGCGGGAGCTGGTTCCGGCTGCGCGCGCAGCGGTGGTGGTGGCGGCTCGATCGGCCGGGCTGTAACCGTCGTCCGTCCGGTAGCGGCTGGAGCGGTAGCGGCGGCCGGGGCAGGCGCGAGGCGACGCCACAGGGCAGCGGCGGCAGCGGGGGCAGCGGCGACGTCAGGAGACTCAGCGGCGGCCGCAGCAGCAGTAGCAAGACGGACTCGTGGACACGCGCCGCCGCCGCCGCCGCCGGGCCGGGCCGGGTGTCGCGCGCCGAGGCTGGGGGGGAGTCGTCGCCGCCGCCGCCACCGCTACCGCCGCCGCCGCCGCCGCCGAGGTGACTGAGGAGAGAGGCGCCTCCTCGCTCCCGCCGCCGCCGGACTTCAATGCCCAGCTCCCAGCTCGCCAGCGTGAGTACCCTGCTCCTGAGCTGCCCGCGCTTCGGCTCCCGGGGCCTCGGGGAAGTGGAGGGCGGGAGGCGCCGCAGCCATTAGTGCAGGCCCGAGACACGTCCCCGGAAGGAGGGTCGGGCCGGGCCGGGCCGGGCCGGGCCGGGGGAGCGCGGCGGGGCAGCTTGGGCGCCGAGGCGGGGGGCCGCGTGCGGGAGCGGGGGAGGGCCGCGCGCGGGGGGGGGTGTGGGGAGAGAGGGAGTGTGTGTGTGTGTGTGTGTGTCTGTCTGTCTGGAGAGCCAAGTGTGAACTGGGGCGGAGGCCGAGTGCATGTGGAAGGGACAGGGGCCTGGGGGGAGCGCAGGGGACGGAGGGGGGTGGGAAGGCGTGAGCCGGCGGGGGCAGGAAACAGCGGCGAGAGTGTACTTGAGGGGAGTGGGAGGAAATGGGGGGCGGGAGTGTGCCGAGGGTATGGGGGAGAAGGTGAGTGTGCGAGAGGTCGCAGAGAAGGTGAAGGGTGGCCTGGGGGAGTGTGAAGGGCGTGCCCGCATTTGTCCCGTGTGTGAGAGCTGGAATCCCGAAGGCCCTTGTCCTCGGGCAGTGGTGATGGTGAACTTTGGTGTCCTATGTTAGAAAGTTGTTTCCAGGAGCGTTTTGCCCCTGGGCCCCCGGGTTCATAAGCGAGCAGAGTCTAGGAGTCCACGTCTGTATAGCCTTCTGGTGCTGGTACTTTTGGTTGGAAAGTATGCGTCCCCCTTACCCTTCTCTTGACACAGACATAAGTTTCCCAGTTTGACAAGGATATGGTTACCACCCACCCTAGTCTGGGGCTGTGTGAGAGCTGAGTAAATAGAATGAGCTTGTTTTTTGCCCACAATCCCGGGCTCATGGCCTGAAGAGTATTCAGAAGCAAGTCCTGCTGCTTTTTTTTTTTTTTTCCCCAGGTGAAAGTTATTTGTTAGGGAAACAAGTTTGTTTTTACATTGGGGGTTTTCCCAGCCTTTCTGGAGAAGAGCTCTTAGGAAATAATAATAATGTAACATATTTACAGTGAAGAAAAAAAAAACATAGACTAGTTGATTGTTTCCTGGACTTTGTCAGGAATCACAGTGGCCAGCAGTTCTGGCCTCACTCACTGGGTCATGCAGCAGATACTTGTCTGTCTAGAGTCATCACACTGCAACTACTCCTGGATTAGAATACGGCAGTTATTTGCTGTCATGGGCCATATTACAGAGTAGTTTCAGACAGGAAATGAGTGGTGTTATATCTTGTTCAATGTGCATGAGGAAATTAAGGCAATAGAATGACACATTAGGCTTTAGAAAATCACTTTTGTGTTGGTGAAGACAGGGGCAGCTCTTTGCCAGCATTTTATTCCTGACAGTTTAAAGTTGTTTTATGTTGGATAGTGAATGTGCTAATCATTGTCATGAAGTAGGGGGTTCTTTTCCTTATAACCTCATTTAAAAATATTATATGCATTGTAATGAGAAATACAGTTGTAGGGTAGGGAGAAGAGTGAGAGACCAGAGCACTGCTCAGTTCTGGCCTACAGTGGTTTCATATCTCAGAACCTCAGATATGAAAGTCTTTTTTGCATAACCATTATCCTCTCCCCTCTCCCCAGCTCCTAAGACTCTTGTTCATGGGGGGAGAGGGTGTGATAAATGCGTGTGCGAGACACACACACACAGTACACACACGATCTGAGAATCACTGGCATATGTGATACCAGGAAATCAACTGCACATCTGCTCAAGTTCGGTGCTCTGGCCACTGTGCCACTTTTTTGAAGTAGGGGTTCTTGGTGAAGAGTACCTTGATAATGGATTTCCCCCCATCTTAATGATAGGAAATCTAGAGGTTGGGAGTGGAAATCCTATGAGTAGACATAATAAAGTTACGGATAAAAAAAAAAAAACAGATACTCATTAGAAGTCAGAAATTATATCTTTACATGTAGTGTCCTTTTTCTCAAAATCATTTTCGTACTCTCAGAAATAGTAAGCAGTAGTTTACTTTTTCGGTGGGAGACAGGATTAATTAGTGTTAACTGCCTACTATGCACCAGGTGCTTTTTATACTCATTTAGTTGTTACAGATGCTATATAGTTGGTAGGTATTCTCACTTGTATTCACCCGACACATATTGGGTAGTACCTGTATATGCCAGGCGCTAGGGACACAAGTGATGAGCCCTCATTGACTTACAGTGGTGAGATGAAGAGAGAGATTTGGAGAAGACAAGCAACTTCTCTCAGGTTGGAAGATAACAATCGGAGCTACCTAAAAACCTAGGTTTGTCTGACTCCAAAGTCCTTGATTTTTCCACTACAGTATTACCTTTGAAATATAAGAGTGTCTTAACTCTAAAAGTATCTCATCCACGGAGTGAGTGGCCTAGCAGCTTGTACAGGTGAGAGCTGTTTGGAAGGAAAAGCATGAGTTCACTGCTGGAGGCAAGGGGGTCATTTAGGAGATGCTGAGTTGAGACTCTGGGGCCTAAGCAAGGCTTTTATGTGGGTGGAGATTCTGCCTTGAAACTCTTGGGGCCCCAGGGTGTGTGCTTTGAGACAGTTTTTATGAGACACCTGGGATATGTCTGGGAGAGGAAAGTCTGATTAACGAAACCCAACAGCCTTTTATGTTTTTATTTGGGGAAAAGAGGCAGAGTCTATTTATTGAGGCTAAGATTCAACTAAAATTTATTACTTATTTGTGAAAATCTTTGTTTTTTGTGGATGTTTGCCCCAGAGATTATGAAAATCAAGTGAGGAAATATATTGGAAAGTACCTTGCTCATAGTAAATTGAATTACATATTCAAAAATGTTAATATCACTAGGATTTCTATGATGGAAACAGTCTGTTTAATAGCTGGAAAAGACTAGCATTTTAGAACACCTATGCAAATTAAAAATTTTTTAGAACTGCTGAACTGGATATATCTTGACTCAGAATAGCAAAAGTCAAACCACTCCCTCTGTGAGTCAGTCAAATAATATTGAGTTTGAATGAATCAAGTTTATAGTCAACCATTTACAACATCACTGACCTTTAGGGGGTGCCCTATGGAAGAATAAAGATTTGAACACTCTGCATTTACTTTAAAAATATTTATTAACAAGAGGGATGGGGAGAGGGCCAGGAAGAACAGACATCACTCTGGTACATGTGCTGTTGGGCATTGAACTCAGGGCCTCATGCTTGAGAGTCCAACACTACCTGCCAGACCACTACATATACTTTTTCAAAACTATTTTTTTAATATTTATTTATTCCCTTTTGTTGCCCATGTAGTTATTATTGTTATTATTGATGTTGTCCTTCTCAGATAGGACAGAGAGGAATGGAGAGGAGGGGAAGACAGAGAAGGGGAGAGAAAGATAGACACCTGCAGACATGCTTCACTGCCCATGAAGCGACTCCCCTGCAGGTGGGGAGCCGGGTTTGAACCGGGATCCTTATGCTGGTCCTAGTGCTTTGCGCCACCTGCGCTTAGCCCGCTGCGCTACCGCCTGACTCCGCATATACTTTTCTTAAGAAGTTTGAATACCTGTACTTGTATTTTATTTGAAAAGATGTGAACAAAACAGATTAGCTTTAAAGACTTTTACTCTGTTTTCTTTGAAAGATAGCATTTTCATGTGCAGAAGCTACAGAATATGATTTTGAGATACTAATTTGAAATTTAATAGAGTACTAAAATTTGACTTGTTGCTTTTTAAAATATTTTTAAACACAGACTATATATATATGTATACATATATATTTTAAGATTTATTTATTGATGAGAAAGATCGGAGGAGAGAGAGAAAGAACCAGAACCCTGGTACATGTGCTGCTGGGTATCAAACCCAGGACCTCAATGCTTGAGAGTCCAATACTTTATCCACTGAGCTACCTTCTGGGACCACAACACAAAACCTTTTTTCTTTAAAATCTTTTATTTATTATTGGATAGGGTCAGCGAGAAATTGAAGGGGGGGATAGGAAAAGAGACAGAGAGACATCCGCAGCCCTGTTTCCTCCTCCAGAAGCTTTCATTCTGCAGGTGGGGATCAGGGGCTTGATCCTGGGTCCTTGTGCACTGTAATGCGTACACTTAACCAGGTGAGCCACCGCCTGGCCCCTAATATTTTATATATTATTTATTTATTTTTATTTATTATTAAAATTTTTTTGTCTCCAGGGTTATTGCTGGGGCTTGGTGCCTGCACTATGAATCCACTGCTCCTGGAGGTCATTTCCCCCCCATTTTTGTTGCCCTTGTTGCTCTTGTTGTTGTCATTATTGTTACTGTTGTTATTGATGTTGTTGTTGTTGTTGGACCTTGAGAGCTTGTTTGGAGTTTGTAGCAGGGGAGCACAGCTACTCGTATACCCTTGACGGAAGACCGGTCTGGCTCTAAAGTCCATTCTCTTCCACCAAGTGCGGGACACACAGGGAGTGGTGAGGGAGGGAGGGGACACCTGCCTAGCCAGCCACATCAGCCGAATCAACCCCGAATCCGTGGGGTGACAGTTGTTGCAGCCAGATCGCCCTCACATCCAATGTTGTCTTTGTTGTTGGATTGGACACAGAAATGGAGAGAGGAGGGGAAGACGGGGAGAGAAAGATAGACACCTGCAGACATGCCTTACTGCTTGTGAAGCGACCCTCCTGCAGGTGGGGAGCGGGGAGCTCGAATCAGGATGGGATCCTTAACACCGGTTTTTGTGCCTCGTGCCATGTGTGCTTAACCCACTGCATTACCACCTGACCCCCATATTTTATTTATTAATGAGAAAGATAGGGGAGAGAGAAAGAACCAGACACCACTGGGACATATGCTGCTGGGGATTAAACTCAGGACCTAATGCTTGAGAGTCCAACACTCCATCCACTGCACCATCTCCTGGACCACGTATTCTTTTTTTTTTTTTAAGATTTAAAAAATACTTATTCCCTTTTGTTGCCCTTGTTTTTTTATTGTTGTAGTAATTGTTGTTATTGATGTTGTTGGATAGGACTGAGAGAAATGGAGAGAGGAGAGGAAGACGGGGAGAGAAAGACACCTGCAGACCTGTTTCACCACTTACGAAGCAACTCCCCTGCAGGTGGGGAGCTGGGGGCTCGAACCAGGATTCTCACGCTGGTGCTTGAGCTTTGTGCCACACGTGCTTAACCCGCTGTGCTTCTGCCTGACTCTCTATTCTTGCTGTTTATATAGAGTATGGAGTTGGTAACCAGAGAATCCTCTAGAAAAATTTACAATAAAGTTTTCAGCTTGTGCTCTTCTAAGAGTGAAACTTAAATTAGAGTGAAACATAACTTGGGGTGGTTTCTTTAGGTACTATATACTCTACTTACAGAAATTTGAGGTCTTTAAAATTTTGGAAAAACTGAGGGGAGGAGGGAGACAGCAAACTGACTATATGGTGCTTCAGGACTCCAAGCTGACTTTTTCAGACAGAGACAGAAAGACACTGTAGCACTGAAGCCTTGTGCTGTGGGTGTGGCCAACCCTAGGATTCATATTTTTAACATGGTAGACCTGAAATCTTGGGATACATGTGAACACCTTATGGCCCCATCTTTTTTTTTTTAATGCTTTATTTATTTTATTTTAATGAGAAAGATACAGAGAAACACCAGAGCACTGCTCAACTCAGGATTATGGTGGTAATGGGAATTGAACCTGGGAGCTTGGAACCTCAGGCATGAAGTCTTTTGCATAATCCTTATTCTGCACAGCCTCCCCCCCCCCCCCCCAAGCCTGAGAAGGAAATTTATAGATTAAAATTTTCAGGCTTGAGTCCAGTTAGCAGATAGCCCCTCATTACCTTGGAGTTTAAAGTACTTAAATCTCCCTAAAAGCCTCCCTTTTTCTTTTGTTAACACTAATCACTTCATGTAAAATTACCTAGGGGTAATGAAATCAGCTCTTTTATGCCTAAAATTTAGTTGGTTTTTAAAAAGTGCTTCAGTTACATAGTTCCCCTCCACCTTCACTTGTTACCCCCTTTGGAGGGGACTATTGTTGCTTTGAGATTTTCCTCAAGACACTGGGCCATGTAGAAACTGATGATTATCTTCTCTAAGTTTATAAAGCAACAGTCTTTGATGTTACAGTTCAGATAATTTTGTACCTTGGGTTTGTTAAATAAACAATTTCTCAAATTATTACCTTGGGAAATGGTGATTTGAGTCTATTGATTATGGATGTGTAGAGAAGCCCCACTCCCCCTTAATTCATTTCTTTTTTAGAATTAGTATATGAATAGAAGTGTTTAGTAAGGGCAACAAAAGGAACTTAATAAATAAATATTTAAAAAAGAAGTGTTTAGTAGCTTTCTCTGGTTTTATTGACTAAAACCATGCTCTTTAGCTCCTTTGGCTTCCTGGTCACTCTCTTGAGACTTGAAGCCTTACAGGATTGCTTGGTATACAACTCTTGTGGACAGTCTGTGTTTTGCTTCTTAGAGTTCTAGAGGTTTAGGTTAAATTAGAAACTTGTCACTATTTTAGCACTTCCGTAACACTTCCGACTTCCAACACTGTTGTCTTTACCCACTTCCCATAGTTACCCTGTGGAAAGGGCAGGTCCCAGGTGAGAAAATGTCTCTATCTCCTTGTCTTGAGATGGTTGTTCCTATATTGTTTAGTCAGTATAGTCTTAGAGGGGTACATTCCCCCCCAAAAAAATGACTGGGGAATAAACAGAGTATCAAAAATTTTTATATGACTTAAATATAATTTTTGTTACTGTTCACCTATGTGGATTTTTTTTTAACCCATAGATCCTGGAGCATCTACTTCATTTTAAGTGGCCTAAAACAAAATTTTATCATTTGAATATAAATTTACATCGCAATATTAACTTTTTAAAACTGTTGAGAATTTTCAGCTTAAGCTTTACTGTGACCCTATCTTTGCTACCTGAGCTTGTTTTGAAAAAATATTTTGACCACTAGAATAGTTCCTTACCTTTAGAGAATTTGGTGTATTCCTTTCTTAGTGTTACTGGGTAGAAGTTTCATTATTCTCAGAAAATGGTAATTCTTTTGGCAAAAGATTCACACGTGATATATTTGTTTTAGGACATCAGATACTACTTTATATTTTTATTTCTGCAGTGGTAAAAAATGTTGGCTCTTGACATGTATTGCTTGACAATAATTCAAATTCACAGTGAGGTCTATTTCTTCTAGTTGTACTGTTCTTTTTTGGCATTTTTTTTTCTTTTTTTTTTTTTTTAACTAGAGCACTACTTAGCTCTGGCTTATGGTGGTGCTGGGGGATTGAACCTGGGACTATGAAGCCTCAGGCATGAGAGTCTGTATAACCATTATGCTATCTATCCCTGCCTGCATTTTTTAAAATGTCAAGTGCCCCCCTCCAAAAATTTTATTTATTTATTAACGAGAAAGGAAGAGAGAAAAAACCAGTCATCACTCTGGTACATGTACTGTTGGGGATCTAACTTGGGACCTCATGCTTGAGTCAATGCTTTATCCATTGCACCACTTCCCGGACCACTTGGCATTGTTTTATAGGAAAACTCATTATATTATATTATATTATATTATTTTATATTATTTTATATTACATTACTAATTGGATTTATGTGCATATGTTGATGTTTATTTTAATTGCAAAACAAATTGATTTTTTAAAAACTGCATTATCAGTGTAAAGTTTGTCATGAGGGAGGGGAAGAGTAACTGGTTAGTGCAGAAGGATATGAGTCATCAGTAGGATTTGTCAGCAAATTGAGAAGGATATGATGGAGAAACAATAGATTCTAGTGACATTCATTATTTTCATTCTACATATGTGGCTACAAATAAGTTTCCTTTTGCTGATTGGTTTAAATTACTTTTTGTCTTTTTATTTTTTTTAAGATTCTTTTAAAAAATTATTTATTACTGGATAGAGACAGAGAAATTGAGAGAGAAAAGGAGATAGAGAGGGAAAGAGACACCTGCAGCTCTACTTAACCACTTGTGAAGCTTTCCCCCTTGCTGGTGGGGACCAGGGGCTTGAACCCAGGTCCTTGCTCACTGTATTATGTGCTCTTAACCAGGTGTGCTACGCCTGGCTCCTTGACTTTTTACTTCTTAAAACTATTTTATTTTATTTTTATTTTTATATTTATTTACTTATTCCCTTTTGTTGCCCTTGTTTTATTGTTGTGGTTACTATTGTTGTTATTGATGTTATTGTTGGATGGGACAGAGAGAAATGGAGAGAGGAGGGGAAGACAGAGGGGGAGAGAAAGACAGATACCTGCAGATCTGCTTCACCGCTTGTGAAGCGACTCCCCTGCAGGTGGGGAGCCAGGGGCTCAAACCGGGATCCTTACACTGGTCCTTGCGCTTTGCACCACCTGTGCTTAACTTGCTCTACCGCCTGACTCCCTATTGATTTATTTTTAATGAAAGAGATACAGAGAGAAAGATACAGAGACCAGAGCACTGCTCAGTTCTGGTTTATGGTCATACTGGGGGTTGAGCCTCAGGTGTGAAAGTCTTTGGTGGGCTGACAGACACCTTAATGCAAAAGACTTTCATGCCTGAGGCTCTTAGGCCCCTGGCAAAATAGGTGCCCTCCCAGGTGAACTAGGTTGCCAGTCCTAGCACCTCAAATTTAAATCATAGACTACTCTTAGCTGTTTTTCTTGGGAAATGAAGTTTGGAGGGCTTCAAAGATAATTTTAGTGACTAGAAGAAACTCATCATTAGAATTTAGAATTTGTATGATGCTTCTAATTTGGTCCCTGCTACTACATGTCTGATTTTTTTTTTATTTTTTTAAATTATTTATTTTTTTGTGCCTCCAGGGTTATTACTGCTGGCTCTCAGTGCCTGCACTACAAATCCACTGCTCTTGGGAGGCTATATTTTCCCTTTTGTTGACTTTGTTTTTTATAGTTGTGGCTATTATTATTATTGCTGTCATCATTGTTGGATAGGTTAGAGAAAAATCGAGGGAGGAGGGGAAGACGGGGAGAGAAAAACAGACACCTGCAGACCTGCTTCACCGCTTGTGAAGCGACCCTCCTGCAAGTGGGGAGCGGGGCTCGAACTGGGATTCCTAGCCAGTCCTTGAGCTTTGTACCACATGTGCTTAACCCACTGCGCTACCGTCCCCCATTAAAAAAATTGTCTTTATTTGAGTCAGAAATCAAGTGGGAAGGGGGTGATAGACACCTGCAGCCCTGCTTTACCACTTGAAAAGCTTTCCTTGCACATTGTAATGTGTGTGCCCAACCAGGTGCTCCACCACCCACCCATCCCTTTTTAAATGAATTAAAAAATTAATTATATTTACTTTATTTCAATAGAAAAGAGAAGAAAGGCAGATAAGCCAGAGTATTCTTCAGCTCTGGCTTATGGTGGGGTGGGGGTTAAACCTGGCACCTGGGGGCCTCAGGCATGAAAGTCTCCTTGCATAACCATTATGCTGTCTCCCCTGCCCCTGGTTCTCATTCTCTCCACCCATCCCCCCAACCCCTTTACACAAGCAATTTCAAAAGCAGAATTTAAGCTCATATCACTTACTTATTTAGAAAAAATAATTAAGTTATCAAGTAAGATTTAGTTTGGTGAAAGGATATTTTTGTGAAGCTTGTTGGTAACTAGTCAGCATATCAGAAGATGCCCTCCAATATGGCAATATTTTCTAAAGATTTGTTTATCAATAAGAGAATCATAGTATCATTCCAGTACATGTGATGCTGGGGATTGAACTCAGCCTCTTGCTTCAGCAGTTCAGTGCTATATTCACGGCTTCATCTCCTGGGCCATGGCAGGGGGGAAAAAACAAAAAAACAAACAGGTAGAGGGATGGATAGCATAATGGTTATGCAAACAGACTCATGCCTGAATCTCTAAAGTCCCAGGGTCAAGCCCCCCTCACCCATAAACCAGAGCAGAATAGTGCTCTGGTTAAAAAACAAACAAAAACTATATATATTATTTATTTAATTATTATGTTTTGCAACGAAGATTATTCTTTTTAAAATCTTTATCTAGAGACAGCCAGGAACCGAGAAGGGGGAGACAGAGAGGGAAAAAGAGAGAGACAGTGCTTCCCCATTTGTGAAGCTCTCCCTCTGCAGTTGGGGACTAGGGGTTTAAACCCAGGTCCTTGCACATTGTAACGTGCGCTCAACTAGATATGCCACCACCCAGCCTCTAAGGTTTTATTTATTAATGAGAGATGGGGAAAGAATCAAAGCATCACTCTGGTATATGTGCTACCAAGGATTGAACTTGAGAACTCAGTGCTTAACCCTCTGTGCCACCCCCCACCCCAGCACAATATGTATTTTAAAGTTGAGTGAACAGAGTTGCTCTCTCATTTTTCTATTTTTAAATTCCTAAGCATTTTTATTGCATTTGAATTGGTCTAAAATTCTCAGCATTGGCAAGGCCTCCTCAGATTAGCTAACCAGACTCAGCTGCTTTCTCAAGGTGTGTGCTCCCTCAGCTGTTCACCATTTCTGTTTTCTGTCATAGAAATGTACAGGGACCCGGTACAGGGACCCGGCAGTGCCACACCTGGTTTAGCACACATGTTAACACCTGGGAAACTTCACAGGTACTTTCGATAGTGTAAAATGTGCTGGGCTGGTGAGATAGCTTATTTGGGAAGGTGCCTGCTTGGCCCATGTGCATGACCTTGGCCTGGCCCCCACTGCAGTGGGGGAAGCTTTGATTTCTGTGGTGTTTTTCCTTCTCTCTGAGTTTGAAAAAGTTGACCTGGAGCAGCAGAGCCCTAGCAACGACCAAAAAATGTGTGCTACTGTTTAGTATCCTCAGTAACTGGAGGAAGAGGACAAGCAAGAGTGAATTTTATATTATTTTATTTTTCCTGCCTGAGCACTGTTCAGCTCTGGCTTGTGGTGGTGTGGGGGATTGAACCTGGGACTCAGCTTTGTCTTGTGGTGGTGTGGGGGATTGAATATGGGACTTTGGAGCTTCAATCATGAGTGTCTCTTTGCATAACTATTATGCTATCTACCCCTGCTCCAAGAGTGAAATTTACATTTAAGAGATAGAAGGATGGGAAATCTATGGAAGAAAATAATTGATTTTGCATTATAGAGGCAATTAATCATTATTTAACGCTCACATGCAATATGAAACAACTGTTGAACTTGTCACTATAGAGATTATATATATATATATATTACTTACAGGGTTATCACTGGGGCTTAGTGCCTGCTCTAGGAACCCACTGCTTCTGGTGGCCATTTTTTTTTCTTGGATAGGACGGAGAGAAACTGAGAGGGGAGGGAAGATAGGAGGGAGGGAGAAAGACACCTGCATACCTGCTTCACTGCTTATGAAGCTACCCCCATGCAGGTGGTGAGCTGGGGGCCTGCGCTTCTAACTATATGTGCTTAACTTGGTGTGTCACCAACGAACCCCTATCATTTTTATTTTTTAATTAAAAAATTAATCAGCACGTTGCTCAGCTTTGGTTTATGTTGGTGCTGGGGATTGAACCTGGGAGCTTGGAGCCTTAACCTTGAAAGTCTTTTTGCATAACTGTTATGCTTTCTCCCCAGTGTCATAATTTAAAAAGTTAACCAAGAGCTCCAGTTGGATGATTTGAGTTCTTGACTTATCTTTTACTAAGTATAGAGAGGTGGCTGTGAAGTTTATGGTTTATAAAAAAGCTAGTTTCGGAGAGAAAGTAAAGAGTAATTTAAAAGGTTTTAGGGGAAACTTAGGCCAAAATGCTCAGATAGATAACTTCTGAGGGGAGTCAGGCAGTAGCACAATGGGTTAAGTGCACGAAGCGGGTATGCAGGTGTCTGTCTTTCTCTCCCCCTCTCTGTCTTCCCCTTCTCTCCATTTCTCTCTGTCTTATCTAACAACGACATCAGTAACAACAATAATAACTACAACAATTGAAAAAAGGAAAACTTCTGAGGCTTAAAATAATTTATGCTGACAAAATGTATTTTGGAGTGTTTTTATTCTGTATCCTGTACGTAGTTTCCTTCCTCACTTTTGGTGCAGATACTTGAGAAGGACCTTAGAATATGCGCATATATTTGAGGAAATAGGAAACTGAAAGAGTTAAACTGACCCAGAAACTGCTAACCTCTTGAAACATGGTATATTTTAAATAATGCTAACAATAGCCAGGAAGTTTTTGCTTTGCATGACGCTTCTGTGCTGTAGGTTATTTTGAAAGGTGATTCAAGTAACCTTTTCCCAAGTATCTATTTTGCAACCTCAGGGTACTTGCAGCTGTTAGTCATTCTAACTGTCCAATATAGCTCAGAAAACATTTCAAAACTGGTGTTGACAGGCTGATTCCAGGTGGCCTTTTGGATCTTTTACTATTGAATTTGTTCCATTCCAATTGAAGTTCAGAATCTCAGATACATTTTTTAAGCTAATAAGATAATAAAGTAGTTTAATAGTGCTAGAAATTAAATCAAAATGATTTAAGAAAAATTGTTCTCCAGAAACAATTTTGAAAGTAAAAAAGGGTGGAAGGAAACAAGAAAACAAACACTTGGATTTGATTTTATGAAAATGCAGCTGAGTTTGAAATAGTTGAGTATATTTAAAGGTGATTTCTAATTATTTAGGAAAAAACTTTGCTTAATCTTATAGTAAGAGGCTTGAGATTCTCTTTGAAATGCACATAAACTGAAGTCTTTATAAAGCCTACAGACATGGAAATACGAATAAATAGAATCTACTTTATTTTTTAAAATAGTTTTTTTAAAAATTTATTTCTTGGAATTTTTAAAAATAGTTTTAAAATATTTATTTATTCCCTTTTGTTGCCCTTGTTGTTGTAGTTATTGTTGTTGATGCCATTGTTGTTGGATAGGACAGAGAGAAATGAAGAGAGGAGGGGAAGACGGGGAAAGAAAGACAGACAGACACCTGCAGGCACCTGCTTCACCGCCTGTGAAGCGACTTTCCTGCAGGCGGGGAGCCGGGGCTCGAACTGGGATCCTTACGCTGGTCCTTGCGCTTTGCGCCATGTGCACTTAACCTGCTGCGCTACCGCCCAACTCCCAGAATCTACTTCACTCGATTTAAACAGAACTATTTAACTTAATTAAAAAAAAAAGCTCACTGAAAATAAGGCTGGTGAGCAGTATTAGAATTATAGTTAGGATTTTTAAAGCTCTTGCTGGTGTTCAGTAAAATTTAAATTTTATTTAAGACAAGAATAGTATTTTCTCAAAGAGAAAAAGCTGGGGAAAGGCACACGAAATTCAGATCAGGTATTTTTCAGCTGTGGGGTAAAGACTGCTAATGTATTACTATTATTTTTTTGAATGTAGTCTTTTGTAGAGACTAGGAATTACTAGAAAAGGACAGTTAACTTTAATCACCAGGGTACATACAAATTTGAAAACCAGCTCATTTGAGTGGAAACAGACAGGGGCCCACAGGATTTCAGTAAATGCTGTTTTCAGAAGTAGGAATGATTATTGGTTAATTGCTTCTACCCCTTCTGTATGTTAATTGCTTCTACCCCTTCATATATCTCCTGATGCTTCTGAAATGTCAAGATATTTTCCCACCATCAAGGTCATACTTTCTTTTTTCATAGGACTGATACTGATTTCTGTACTAGAACTTGATCCTCAAGTTTCCTCTTTAAATGAGGAAGTGGAAAAGTAGGAATAAATAACCAAGGGATTATGAAACTTTTTTTTTCAAGTAGTAAAAGCAACTTGCTGTTTTTACCTTATTTACAGATAGTTTGTATCCTGATTTGTGTAGAAAATGATAATCTCATTACTTATCAACTCCCTGGGAGTACAGTAGATAAAGGAGGGAATTTATTATGGATTATCTAAATTTCAAAGTATCAGATGTATTGATTTTAATTTAATAAATGCAACATCAAAGGGGATGAACAAAAATAAGTAACACAGAAGAGAATTATTGCTTCTATAGAGCTCTCATGAATTGGAAGTAAGTCTTGCCAAATTTCAATTTGAAACTAGTTAATTACAATATGCTGTGTGAGTTGAGTTTTCTTTCATTTACAATTCTTTTCCCCTCAAAAGCTCAAAATCCAGTACATAATAGTAGTACTTCACAGAGGAATTTTTTCACTTTTCCTTGATGGCTGAATAGTCCTAACATTTAAGTTGGGCATCTACAGGTTACTTAGGGTTTTGACATTCTTTCTTTAATTATCTTTATTTATTGGATAGAGACAGCCAGAAATCAAGAGGGAAGGGGGAGATAGAAAGAAACAGAGATACATGTAGCACTGCTTCACCACTTGCAAAACTTTCCCCATGAAGGGGACCAGGGGCTTGAACCTGGATCTTTATGCACTCAACCAGGTGCGCTACCATCTGCCTCAGGCTTTGTCTTTAGAGACCCCATATTTAATTAGTGGACAAATCCTTCTGGTTTCTGTTTCTGTTTCTTTTTCTTTTCTTTCTTTCTTTCTTTCTTTCTTTCTTTCTTTCTTTCTTTCTTTCTTTCTTTTTTAAATATTTATTTATTTATTTTCCTGTTTGTTGCCTTTGTTTCTTGTTGTTGTAGTTATTGTTGTTCTTATTGATGTCGTCGTTGTTAGATAAGACAGAAATGGAGAGAGGAGGCGAAGACAGGGGAGAGAAAGATAGACACCTGCAGACCTGCTTCACTGCCTGTGAAGCGACTCCCCTGCATGTGGGGGAGCTGGGGGCTTGAACCAGGATCCTTATGCTGGTTCTTGTACTTTATGCCACGTGCACTTAACCCACTGCGCTACCACCTGACTCCCTGGTTTCTGTTTCTGAACATATCTTGAAACCAATCTCTTAACTCTCTTTACTATTACTACCTTGGTTTATGCTGTTTTCTTGGGTTATAGCAATAGCTTCCTAAGGGATCTCCCTTCCTGCTTCCATCCTTATTACTCTAGTCTATTTACAAAATAGCTAAGGCTTATGCTTTTAAACACAAAGTTTCCTTCTTGTTTGAAACCTTCTCATCTGGTTTGCCTTCTAGTCCATATACACATAAGTGGCCTATAAGGTTTTCTTATTTCTGTGACCCTATTCATTTTCTTGACCTCTCTCCTCTACTGACACTGGCCCCCTTGGATGTTCCTAGAACACTTCAAGCATGATCTGACCTCATACCCTTTGCAGCAGCCATTTCAAATAGCTACTTGGCTCATACCCCCAGGTCTTGTATAAAATGCCACTTTTTTTTTCAAATGAGGTTTTTCTTGATAGCTGTATTTAAAATCAGAATTACCCCTCTTTTGACACTGCTTCCTCTGCTTTGCATTTTTTTCCCCCATATCAGTAGCAAATTTTGTTTCTTTGCTGCCTACTGAAATAAGAAAATACCAACAGGAATTTCATTTGTTTACTGCTCTAGCTGTACCCAAAACAGTATGTGATATAGTATAGAGTCAATAAAGCTTGAATTATTTGTAGCTAGACAAATTGTAAGGAAATACTTAGTTATTCATGAGAACAAATTCTTTTTTTTGTTTGTTTTATAATTATTCCCCTTTGTTGCCCTTGTTCTGTTGTTGTTGTTATTGATGTCGTCCTCGTTGGTGAATAGGACAGAGAAATGGAGAGAGGAGGGTAAGCCATCAATAACAACAACAATAATAACTACAACAATAAAACAACAAGGGCAACAAAGGGAATAAATAAATATTAAAAAAGTAAAAGTTACAGTTAACAATATTTACATATTTTTCCCACATTTGGGAGCTACTCATCAGCTTTCTAGTTCTATTTCCAACTCTGACACCATCTCCCCAGACAACACCTTTAACCTACCTGTATGTTAGCTGTTAGACTCAGGCAAAAAATCAGAAAAGTCATGGGCCCCTTGGAATATACTTAAAATAGACCTACTAGCTTTTCCAAAATGGAGACCCCCAAATCTTATCTACTATATTCTTACCTTTAGGTTCCTGACTATTTAACAAGTTGTTCTGCTTTATAACTTTTTTTAAATGTTTTACAGTTGACAGTAAATACAATAGTTTGTACATGCATAATATTTTAGTTTTCCATATAACAATACACCCCCCACTAGGTCCTCTGTCATCCTTTTCCAGGACCTGTACTCTTCCC
Organism: Erinaceus europaeus; assembly: GCF_950295315.1. Classification (NCBI taxonomy): domain Eukaryota; kingdom Metazoa; phylum Chordata; class Mammalia; order Eulipotyphla; family Erinaceidae; genus Erinaceus; species Erinaceus europaeus. Next base: position 47,503,083 of record NC_080174.1, on the reverse strand, counting down.
CCAACCCACCCCAGAGTCTTACTTTGGTGCAATACACCAACTCCAGTTCAGATTCTACTTTGTGTTTTCTTTTCTGATCTTGTTTTTCTTTTCTTTTTCTTTTTTTTTGGATCTTTTTTCTTTATTTCCTTTTTTTGTCCTTGTTATTTTTTTGTAGTTATTATTGATGTTCTCATTGTTGTTGCTGGATAGGAGAGAGGAAGGCAAGACGGGGGGGGGGGGAAGACACCTGCATACCTGCTTCACTGCTTGTGAAGTGACTCCCCTGCAGGTGGGGAGCCGGGCGCTTGAACCGGGATCCTTAAACCGGTCCTTGCGCTTTGTGCCACATGTGCTTAACACGCTGCGCTACTGCCGGACTCCCGTTTTTCTTGTTTAATCTTGTCTTTTTCAGCCACCAAGTTGCAGATGCTACTATGATGCCAACATGACTTCCCTGTGCAGATGACCTCAGCAATGTGTCCTGGATCCCCACTTCCCAGAGCCCTGCCCCACCAGGGAAAGAGAGAGACAGGCTGGGAGTATGGATCAACTTGACCTGCCAATGCCCATGTCCAGCAGAGAAGCAATTACAGAAGCCAGACCTTCCACCTTCTGCACCCCATAATGATTTTGGGTCCATGCTCCCAGAGGGATGCTGCCCAGGGAAATCCGGTTGGAATCTGGTAGTATCTGGAACCTGGTGGCTGAAAAAAAGTTAAGCTATAAAGCAGAACAAATTGCTGACTAATCATGAACCTAAAGGCTGGAATATTGCAGATGAAGATTTAGGGTCTCTTGTTTTAAAAAAAGATAGTAGGTTGGGGCTGGGTGGTGGCACACCTGGTTGAGTGCACTGTTATAGTGCACAATGACCTGGGTTCGAGTCCCCCGTTCCTCACCTGCAGGGGGAAAGTTTCCCAAGTGGTGAAGCAGTGCTGTAGGTGTCTCGGTCTCCTCTCTCTTTCTCCCCCTTCCTCTCAATTTCTGGCTATCTCTATCAAATAAATAAAGATTAAAAAAAGCTAATAGGTCTATTTTAGGTATATTCCAAGGGGCCCATGACTTTACTATTTTTTTATTATATTTATTTATTTATTTAAATTTTAAAATTATCTTTATTGGATAGAGACAGCCTGAAATGAGAGGGTAGGGGAGATAGAAGGATAGACACCTGCAGCACTGCTTCACCATTTGCAAAGCTTTCCCTTTGCAGGTGGGGACCGGGGGCTTGAACCCAGGTCCTTGAGCACTATAACGTGCACTCAACCAAGTGTGCCACTACCTGGTCCCTTATCTTTATTTATTTATTGGATAGAGACAGCCAGAAATCAAGAGGGAAGGGGTAAATAGTGAGGGAGAGTGACTGACGCCTGCAGCACTGCTTCACCACTTGCAAAGCTTTCCCCTCGTAGGTTGGGGCTGGGGGCATTGTAACGTGCACTCAACCACGTGAGTCACCGCCCACCCTTTCCCCAGAGCACTGCTCAGCTCTAGTGTATGGTAGTGCAGGGGATTAAACCTGGGACTTTGAACCTCAATCATGAGAGTTTCTTTGTATAACCATTATGCTATCTACCCCTACCTGACTTGTTTTTGCCTGAGCCTGACATCTGATATGCAGGTGGACCCAAGTTACTGTCTGGGGAGATGATGTCATGGCTGGAAAAGGACTAGAAAGCTGGATCAGGGAAGACAGTAGCTCCCAAGTATGGGAAAAGTATATAAATATTGTTACTGTAAAACCCACTGATTTCATCTGGGGCCCATATTTATTTTTATTTTTTTTTAATTTTTAAATAAATATATGAATATGGGTTTTATTGGGTTGTTGGAAAAGTCATAACTTTTTTTTTCCCTCCTGGGTGATCTCTAGGGCGCTCAGTGCCTGCACCATGAATCTACTGCTCCTGGTGGCCATTTTTTTAAAAAAATATTTTATTGACTAGGACAGAGAGAAATTGAGAAGGGAGAGAGAGGAAGATAAACACCTGTAGACGTGCTTGCAAAGTGACCACCCCCTGCAGATGGGGAGTAGGGGCTCGAGCTGGGATCCTTGTGTGGGTACTTGCTCTTTGTAGTATGTATGCTTAGCCGTGTGCCACCACCTGGTGCCCATACTATTTTTGTTCCCCTCTCTCCCCTCCCTCCTTTCCATCTACCTTTCTTTCTGTCTGTCTTGCATCCAGGGTTATCTATGGGGCTTGGTGCCTGCATTACAAATCCACTGCTCCTGGAGGCCTTTTTCCCCCTTTTGTTGCCCTTGTTGTTTACCATTGTTGTTATTACTGTTGTTATTGCTGTTGTTGTTGGGTAGGACAGAGAGAACTTGAGAGGAGGGTAAGACTGGGCGGGGGGAGACACCTGCAGATCTGCTTCATTTATGAAGCGACCCCCCTGCAGGTGGGGAACCGGGGGCTCAAACGGATTCTTACGTGAGTCCTTGCACTTCACACCATGTGCGCTTAACCCAGTGCGCTACCACCCAGCCCCTATATAACATGTTTTCCTATGCAGAAATGCATCATAATTTTTCTGACAATCCAGTATTAATGAGCAGGGGGAGAGAACCAGAGCATTACCCTGGTACTTTTGATGCTAGGGATCGAACTCAAAAGCTCACTTTTGGGAGTCCCAACACATCATCCATCCACTATTTCACCTCTTGGGTAACTAGACCTGTGCTTTTAGAATTTATTTACTTATTTAAAATTTTTTTTAAGGTCATTACTTTTTAAATTATATTTTTATTTGGTTATATTGGATACAGACAGAAACTGAGAGGGAAGAGGGAGATAGGGAGAGGGGACACCTACAGCCCTGCTCCACCACTTGTGAAGATTTCCCCCTGAAGGTGGGGGACCAAGGCCTTGAACCTGGGTGTTCACTGTAATATGTGCACTTAACCAGATGCACCACTGCCTGTTCCCTAGAGTTTATTTTCTTAGCTCTAGAACTCTTTATTGTACATCTGTATTATAATGTACTATTTTAATTTGGTGAGTACTGACTTTACTCAGGTTAAAGGGCTCAATACTTTTTGTGTGCGGTGATGAGGAATGAACTAGTGTCTTCTGCGTCCGTTATGCTGCTGACATCCTAGATCCTCTCCAGCCCAATTTTTCTTTTTCTTAACTGAAGTTTGTTTATTCCTTTTTGTTGTCCTTGTTTTTTTCTTGTTTACTTATTATTGATGTCATTGTTGGATAGGACAGAGAGATATGGAGAGAGGAGGGGAAGACGGGGAGAGAAAGACACCTGCAGACCTGCTTCACTGCCTGTGAAACAACTCCCCCCGCAGGTGGGGACTGGGGGGCTCAAACCGGGATCCTTATGCAGGTCCTTGGGTCCTTGCGCTTGCGCCACATGCGCTTAACCTGCTGCACTACCGCCCGACTCCCCCAGTTTTTATTTTCTATATGGTGGGGGTGGGGAGGAGTGAGGGAGACGCTGAAGTACTACTACTAGATTCATGGAATTCTTTCAGTGCTGTCCTGTGTTCTTATGTATTGCTGGGAATGCAGCGCAGGGCCTCATGAATGGTAGGGCATGTGCTTTACAGTTTCCTAGACTCTTGTATCATTTATTTAAATTTGATGACAAAAAGAAGTAACAACATGCATTTATTTGTTGCCTTCAGGGTTTTTTCTGGAGCTCAGTGCCTGCACTACAAATCTATTGCTCCTGGAGGCTGTTTTTCTTTCCATTTTATTGAATAGGACAGAAAGGGGATGGGGAGATAGGGAGAGAGACAGAGAGACACCTGCAGACCTGCTTCACCACTTGTGAAGCTTCTCTTCTGCAGGTGGGAACTGGGGGCTCGAACCCAGCTCCTTGTGTGGGTCCTTGTGCTTCATACTATGTGTGCTTAACCCACTGTGATACTGCCCACTACCTCATTTTATTTTTCCACCAGAGCACTGCTCAACTCTGGCTTATGGTGGTATAGGGGATTGAGCCTGGGTCCTTGGAGCCTCAGGCATCAGTCTCTTTGCATAACCATTATGCTATCTAACCATACCCCACAAATGCAACTTTTCATTATTTTCAGATTTATTTATTAATGAGAAGTATAGAGAGAGAGAGAGAGGAAAGAAAAGAAAAGAAAAGAAGAAAGAAAAGAAAAGAAAAGAAAAAACCACATTACTCTGCTATATGTGCTGCTGGGGGTCGAACTCAGGATCTTATGCTTGGGAGTTCAGTAATATATCTACTGTGCCACCTCCCAGACAACTAGTTTTAAATTATGACTCAAGAGCTCTCATAACTCTTGGACATTTTTCTTTTTTTATTGGGGAGGATTAACAGTAAAATACAGTTGTTTGTACATTTGTAAAACTTCTGTTTTCTGCAAAACACTCTCATTCGTAGCCTACGTTCACTTTCACCATCAAGAATCAGGAGCAGAAAGCGCCTCTCCTACCCCCAGTCCTTTACTTCGGTGCAATAAGAGCTAACTTAAAATTTTCTTTATTTTTACTATCTTTATTTATTTATTGGATATAGATAGTCAGAAATCAAGAGGGAAGGGGGCGATAGAGAGGGAGAGACAGAGAGACACCTGCCTTACTGCTTCACCACTTGCAAAGCTTTCCCCTTGCAGGTGGGGACCAGGGCTCAAACCTGGGCCCTTGTGCATTGTAACATGTGCACCCAACCAGGTACTACACCACCTGGCCCCATCAGAGGCAATTTATTAGTGCAAAGTTTGTTGTAAGTAGTGTAGATATTTTGTGTATTCATTATTTAAACACTCCTGGGCTGACTTTTTGATTTTTATTTCAGATAGACAGAAAGGGGAGGGGGGGAGAGGGAGAGAATGAGACACAGACATCACAATAGCAAAGTTTCTTTCTCTGTGGTGACACTGCTATGCAGTGTTGGACCTCCTCCCTCCACACATACACACACACATTCACTACAGGGTGAGTCATCTCCTAATCTGGATGTTGTATTACATTAAATGGGGTGGATTTTGACCCTTGAATTCTCCACATTTATTTTGAATTTAGAAGCATAGTTGTTAAAAGTAGAGCTTACGTTTTACTTGATAATCTAGTATCTCTTTTTAAAATTTTTTATTTATAAAAAGGAATCATTGACAAAACCATAGGATAAGAAGGGTATAACTCTACACAATTCCCACCATCAGAACTCCGTGTCCCATCTCCTTCCCTGATAGCTTTCCTATTCTTTATCCCTCCGTGAGTATGGACCCAAGGCCATTGTGGGGTGCAGAAGGTGGAAGGTCTGGCTTCTGTAATTGCTTCCCTGCTGAACATGGGCGCTGACTCGTCACTCTATACTCCCAGCCTATCTCTCACTTTCCCTGGTGGGGCAGGGCTCTGGGGTAATCTAGTATCTTTAACAAAGAAATTGCCTTTCAGGAATTGTGTAGGTACTGGCTTGTCAGAGGAACTACCCATTTGAAGGTCTTTAATCCTGTGGTTATTACATTGTTAAGAATGCAGTTAACTATAAATCATCACAGGTTTTTTTTTTTTAATCATCACAGGTATTTTATCACCCCAGAATTAAGTAAAAGATAACATATATACATGGGCGAGGAGGGAGGATACAATTCAAGTGGTATACGTGTGGTAAAGTAAATCATGCTCTGAAACTCCAGTCTCATTTCCTCCATCCCCAGGCAGTCACTGTTACCTTTCAATCTTTATAAACTTTCAGATTGTCCTTGGGAATGAAAGAATATACAGTACTTACAAATATAAACAACAACTAAATATATATTTATATTGCCAACTTTGTGCATATACATATATTTAGTTGTTGTCTAGGACAGAGAGAAATGGAGAGAGGAGGGGAAGACCGAGGGAGAGAGAAAGATAGACACCTGCAGACCTACTTCACTGTCTGTGAAGTGACTCCCCTGCAGGTGGGGAGTTGGGGGCTCAAACCGGGATCCTTACACTGGTCCTTGTGCTTTGCGCAACCTGTGCTTAATCCACTGCACTACTGCCGGACTCCCGATTTTTTTTGACCAAGAAATTCTTTTATTTGATGGCACAGAGAGACATTGAGAGGGAAGTGGGGACAGAGAGGGAAAGGGAGAGACAAAGATACCTGCACATTACTTCATAGCTTGTGAAGCTTTTCCTTTTGCAGGTGGGGATGATAGGCTTGAACCCGGATCCTTGAACATGGTAACATGTACACTTAATCACTTGTGCCAGAAGTTGATTCTCTGCTTTAAGTTCTGCATGTAACAGGAGCTGTATTGGTTTATCTGAATTGACAGGTGGAAGAACTTTTAACTGTTTTTGTCAACAGTTAAGTGTAGCTGAACTCTTGGAAAGGGGAACAGAAGTTTATTTTCATCATGTGTCTGTTAACATTGATAGACTGTACTGTTTGCATTATCAGGAAGTCCTTTGCTAGGAGTTCCTCAGTATAGTGTTAAAATTGGAAAATGTAATAATGATTGAGCCTTTTCCTTATAATTGCCCTTCTAAAATGAGCTTGGATCAATAAAATGGGATAAAGGTTGCTCTGTTTGCTGAGTAGACAAATACTTGAACCACCTTAGAATGAGATATGCGGGGGTCGGGCGGTGGCGCAGTGGGTTAAGCGCATGTGGCGCAAAGCGCAGGAACCGGCGTAAGGATCCCGGTTCGAGCCCCCGGCTCCCCACCTGCAGGGGAGTCGCTTCACAGGCGGTGAAGCAGGTCTGCAGGTGTCTATCTTTCTCTCCCCCTCTCTGTCTTCCCCTCCTCTCTCCATTTCTCTCTGTCCTATCCAACAACGAACAACATCAACAATGGCAATAATAATAACCACAACGAGGCTACAACAACAAGGGCAACAAAAGGGGGAAAAATGGCCTCCAGGAGCGGTGGATTCATGGTGCAGGCACCGAGCCCAGCAATAACCCTGGAGGAGGAAAAAAAAAAAAGAATGAGATATGCAACCTTTTAAGCCTATCAACACAGCAATGCAGGTCTTTCAGTACTTTTGCTCAGCTGACACACATATTAGCTGTGATAACATCATTGAGCTAAAGGGATTCAACCAGGTTTTGCTCTACAGTACATGGACACCATTGTTCTTTGGGTAATTACTTAAACAATCTTTTTCTCTCAATTTTATAAGGTCACAGTGTCTGACCCTGCAAGCAAACATTTGAAGAATAGTTAAACTTAAATGAAAATGATTGTGACTTGAAATATGTGGAGAGCCACAGGAAATAGCACAGTGGTCCACACAATAGATTTTCATGCTTGAGGCACCAGACATCCCAGCTTAATCCTTTGTACCATCCACCATTATACGCCAGAGATGATCAGTACTGTGGTAAAAAAAGGAAGGAGGGGTCCTGGTGGTGGCACACCCAGTTAAGTGCACATATTGCCATGTGCAAGTACCCGGGTTTGAATCCCTGCTCCCCACCTGCAGGGGGCTGCTTCACAAGTTAAGCAGGTCTGCGGGTATCTTTCTTTCTTTTTTCTTTTTTTATAATTTTTTAAAATACTTATTTTCCCTTTTGTTGTTTTATTGTTGTAGTTATTGTTGTTATTGATGTCATTGTGGTTGGATAGAACAGAGAGAAATGGAGAGAGGAGGGAAGACAGAGAGGGGGAAAGATAAGACACCTGCAGACCTGCTTCACCGCCTGTGAGAAGCGACTCCCCTGTAGGTGGGGAGCCTGGGGCTTGAACCGGGATTCTTACGCAGGTCCTGGTGCTTTGTGCCATATGCACTTAACACGCTGAGCTACCGCTCAACTCCCCCCCCCTTTTTTTTTAAAAATAAAAACTAGAGCACTAGTCAGCTCTGGCTTATTTTGGTGCAGGGACTGAACCTGAGACTTCAGAGCCTCTGGCATGAGAGTCTGTTTTTATAACCACTGTGCTATCTACCCTATCCTTCTCTTATCCACCACCACCCCTTTCAGTTTCTCTTCTGTTCTATCAAGTGTAATAACTGAAAGAAGAAGAAAAAAAGAAAAATGGCCACCAGAAATTGAGAATTAATAGTGCTGTCACTGAATCCCAGTAATAACCCTGGTGGCAAAAAGAAAAAATAATAAAAAATAAAAGTATATGGGTGCAGTTTGTTAGTCCAAATTGAAGGAAAATGATTGATTAGACATGAGTTCTTAAGAGACACACACTCTGACTAGAGCACTGCTAAGCTTTGGCATATGGTTCTGTGCGTATTTCGCCTGGGACTGCTTGGGTTTTAGAGATGCAAATCTGTTTCACTGCTGCTCCACTATCTCCCAGTGCTACTATTAAGTAATTTATTTATTTTCTTTCTTCTATTAAGTAACTTTTAACCTTTTTGGATCCCACACTTTTTTTTGAAGGTCAGAAATTGATCTCTTAAATTTTTCCTAATATTAAAACTCCTTGACTATATAGGAATACTTTGCAGTTAAAGTTATGAATTAAGAAGAGTGTGTTTCTTAGTTTGAATGTATATGCTTTGTGCTGTACTGTAGTGGACAGCTAATTTTGCTGAAGCATTGAAGTCTTTTTTAAATATGTATATATTTATTCCCTTTTGTTACCCTTATTGTTTTATTGTTGTAGTTATTATTGATATTGATGTTGTTGGATAGGACAGAGAGAAATGGAGAGAGGAGGAAAAGACAGAGAGGAGGAGAGTAAGGTAGACACCTGCAGACCTGCTTCACCACCTGTGAAGCGACTCCCCTCCCCCTGCAGGTGGGGAGCGGGGCCTCAAACCGGGATCCTTATGCCAGTCCTTGGAGTTTGCGCCACCTGCGCTTAACCTGCTGCACTACCGCCCAACTCCTGAAGTCTTTTATTTATTTTTTATTTTCTTAATGAGTTTACTTATGAGAAAAATAGGAGAGAAAGAACCAGCCATCATTCTGGTACATGTGCTGCTGGGCATCAAACTCATGCTTGAGAGTATAGTGCCTTAGCCACTGTGCCACCTCCCAGACCACAAAGCATTGAAATCTTAGAATGCTATTTAGACTTTTTGATAAATCTTTCACATCTTGATGCTTAAGCTTTCCTTCCCTTCCCTCCCCTCCCTCCCCCCTCCCCTCCCCTCCCCTCCCCCTCCCCCTCCCCCTCCCCTCCCCTCCCCCTCCCCTCCCCTCCCCCTCCCCTCCCCCTTATCCTTCCCCTTCCCCTTCCCCTTCCCCTTCCCCTTCCCCTTCCCCTTCCCCTTCCCCTTTCCCTTTCCCTTTCCCTTTCCCTTTCCCTTTCCCTTTCCCTTTCCCTTTCCCTTTCCCTTTCCCTTTCCCTTTCCCTTTCCCTTTCCCTTTCCCTTTCCCTTTCCCTTTCCCCTTCCCCTTCCCACCAGAGCATTGATCAGCTCTAGTTTATGGTGGTGTTGGGGATTGAACCTGGGACTTCAGAGCCTCAGGCAGGACAGGAGAGTGTGTTTGCATAACCATTAAGCTATCTACCCCTGCCGAAGAATGCTTACACTTTGTTTGTGTCCATGGGAATATAATCACAAGCATATAATTTATAAAATGCTCTAAGAACTTTATATAAAAAAGAAGACTTGAGGGTGGAAGAGTAGGCCTAAGTTCTTATCTGTATTTCAGTTTTTTTTAAAATCTTTATTTGCTCGATAGAGAGTCAGAAATTTAGAAGGAAGGGGACAACAGAGAGGGAGAGAGACAGACATCTGCAGCCCTGCTTCACCACTTGTGAAGCTTTTCCCCTGAAGGTGGGGACCGGGGGCTGGAACCTGGGTCCTTATACACTGTAACATGTTCGCTCAACCAGGTGCGCCACCACCCGGCACCTTTTCTTGAGTTTTTTCCATTATCTTTTATATATTTTTCTATTTTACTACAGCCAATTTTTTAAGAGACATAAACAAGCATTTATTGGTATCTTAGGAAAGAAGCAAATGTAAGAACTTAGACCTTGTCCTTGTTTTCTGGGATAATTTATTATTATGTTGACATTCTGGCTGAACCAGCTATAAATATTACTATTTCAAAACAGCAGGTCAAAAGTATTAAAAAATTATGCCACTTCTTTTTCTTGCCTTGTTTTGGGTAGGGATACTAATCTCTACCAAATACCCAAACGTTGTTTGGCTAGAAGAATGCCGTATGAATAAATGACTTAGATGTTTTTGTATTCTTGAAGCAATGAAGTGAAAAAAATATAATAAAAAGGTAAACTAGGATAGACAAGAGGATGAGATTTATACATGAGTTGAGCAACAGACATGGCGCATTGGAAAACATGAGACTGGCAAAGAAGGCTTGGGCTGAATTTAGGCCCAACCAACTGGTTCACATTCACATTTATTTATTTATGGAACTGGGGCCTCACACATGTACTCTGCTCTGGGCTGCTTTTTCATTCAAATGTAGAGACAGTGCAAGAGACACTACAGCACCAGTGCCATAGCACCTTCCATGCGATGCCAGGGTTTGAACTTCGGCCCAGTGCATGGCAAGGCATATTCTTTACTTGGTGAGCTATCTTTCCGGTCCCTCATTCACTTTAGATAATTCACTTAATATTTTTGATCCCCTCAGCTACTCAGAATTTGTGAGGAAAAAAAAAGATATTGGTTTTGTTTTTAATTTTTTAGTTAATTTACTGAATAGAGACCCAAATCGAGAGGGAAGGGGGAAGATACAGTGGAACAGAGACAGACACCTGCAATACCACTTGACCGCTCATTAAGCTTTTCCCCTGCAGGTGGGGAGTGGGCTTTAAACCTTATCCTTGTACACTGTAATGTGTGCACTTAACTAGGTGTGCCACCATGCGGCCCCATGTTTTTTTATTATTCTTGTAGATATTGATGCTGTTGTTGTTGGATAGGACAGAGAGAAATGGAGGGAGGAGGGGGGAAGACAGAGAGAGAGGGAGAGAAAGACACCTGCAAACCTGCTTCACCACCTGTGAGACTCCCCTGCAGGTGGGGAGCCGGGGGCTTGAAAAGGGATCCTTAAACCGGTCCATGTGCTTAGCGCTCCCTGTGCTCAATCCACTGTGCTACCGTCTGACTCCCTCGTTTTTAATTTTTCTGGTGAGCCAGGGCCTTAGTGCCTACATGATTCCATTATTCCTGGTATACTTTTTCCTCCCCCTCTTCTAATCTGAAGGAGAGACAAAGATGGAGTCATACCATAACACCTGCTATGCAATGGAAAATGTGTCCTGGTGGTTCGGGAGGTGGTGTAGTGGATGAAGCACTGGACTGTCAGACATGAGGTCCTGAGTTCAATCCTTGGCAGCACATGTACCAGAGTGATGTCTGGTTCTTTCTCTCCTATTTTCTTTTTCTCTGTCTCTTTCTTTCTTTCTTTTTTTTAAAGATTTTATTTATTTATGAGAAAGATAGGAGGAGAGAGAAAGAACCAGACATCACTGGCACATGTGCTACCGGGGATCGAACTTAGGACCTCATACTGAGAGTCCAAAGCTTTATCACTGTGCCACCTCCCGGACCACTGTCTCCTATTTTTCTCATGAATAAATAAGTATATAAAAAGGGAAGAAAAAAAAAAGGAAAATGTGCCCTGTAGAGGTTAATATGTAATGGTACTGCACATATTTGAGACCTTGGCTTTATTACCTGCAGCAGCAGCAGCAGCAAAGCAAACTGTAAAAATTCAGCTGTCGGGGCCAGGTGGTGGTGCACGTGGTTGAGTGTACATGTTACAGTGCGCAAGGACCCAGGTTCAAGTCCCCGGTCCCCACCTGCAGGGGGGAAGGCGTCACAAGTGGTGAAGCAGAGCTGCAGATCTCTCTCTGTCTCTCTCCCTATCACTTCATTCTCTCTAAATTTCTGGCTGTGTCTAATAACTAATTATAAAAAAATAAATCCAGCAATTGTGAAATTACTTGAGTTAGGTATAATCTTATTAACACAGAAACTTTGATCCCTATCTTGAAAAAGAGTATAAACTTGAATCTTTGACTTTAAAACTCTTGATAATGCACTTTTATTGTTGGCAGTGCATAAAGTCAAAGATTCAAGTTTATACTTTTTTTTTTCCAAGATAGGGATCAAAGTTTCTGTGACATTTTAGATGTTTGGATATAAAAATGCATTATTGACTTTGGGCATTGTGTTTACTGTGTTGCCAACCCCCGTTCATTTTACTTATGCTTTTCTTTTTTAGGTTTTTCGTTGGAATATACGTTGCACATTTATGGCGATTCTGAGCGTGAGGGCAGACTTCTGCCAGGCTCAGCACAGCGTTTTTGCTGACAAGTGAGCTCGGGGGCTCTATGTGCCATAATTAACATTGCCTTGAAGACTCTGGATACCGAGATTGGCCTCAGAAATTGTAGGCTTTTTTTTTTTTTAATTGCAAGCATATTTCTTTTAATGACTCCAGTAAAATTAAGCATCAAGTTAATAAAAGTGGAAAGTGACCTACACTTTTAACTTGTCTCACTAGTGCCTAAATGTAGTAAAGGCTGCCTAAGTTTTGTATGTAGTTGGATTTTTTTGGAGTCCGAAGGTATCCATCTGCAGACATTGAGGCCCAAGTTGAATTTGGATTCAAGTGGATTCTGAATACTTCTGCTTATCTTGAAGAAGCTTTTTAAGGAATAAACAAGTTGAATAGAGAAAACACTGATCGATAATAGGCATTTAGAGGTCTTTTTAATGTTTTCTGCTGTGAAACATTTCAAGATTTATTGATTTTTTTTAAAATTTTTTATTTTCCCCATCACATTCACACACGCACGCTCACACTTTTTATTTGCCATAATGAACCGTCCAGCCCCTGTGGAGATCTCCTACGAGAACATGCGCTTTCTGATAACTCACAACCCTACCAATGCTACCCTCAACAAGTTCACAGAGGTAAGATGGTAGGGTTTATGTTTTACTGATTTTTAGATATGATCCCATTAAAAGCTAACACCATTAATGTATTGCACCAAAGTAAAAGACTCTGGGGTGGTGGGAGGAGTATTTGCGTCCTGGAACACTGGCAAAGGAGGACCTAGCGGGGGCTGAATTGTTGGGGTTTTTTTTTTTGAATTTTTTTTCTAATTTTTTCTATATTCCCTTTTGTTGTCCTTGTTGTTTTATTGTTGTAGTTACTATTGATGTCATTGTTGTTGGATAGGACAGAGAAATGGAGAGAGGAGGGGGAGAGAAAGATAGACATCTGCAGACCTGCTTCACCACCTGTGAAGTGACTCCCCTGCAGGTGGGGAGCCGGGGGCTGGAACCAGGATCCTTATGCCAGTCCTTGCGCTTTGTGCCACCTGCGCTTAACCCGCTGCGCTACTGCCTGACTCCAGGGGGCTGAATTGTTATGTGGAAAACTGACAAAAGTCACACATGCACAAACTACTGTATTTTACTATTGACTATCAACCATTAATTCCCCCCAGTAAAGAAAAAAAGAAAAAAAAAGCTAACACCATTATAAAGAAATTGCATATGCCTGGGGGCCAGGCAGTGGCATACCTGGTTAAGCATTCACATTACAGTGCACAAGTACCCAGGTTCAAGATTCATGGTCCCCACCTGCAGGAGGGAAGCTTCACGAATGGTGAAGCAAGGCTGCAGGAGTCTCTCCCTTCCCCCTTCCATCCCCACCTCTTCTCCCTACCCCTCCCCCCTCATTTTCTCTGTCTCTACCCAAAAATAAATAAATTAAAACAATTTAAAAAAAATTCTGTGATTGGATGGATATCTGACCACTCTTGTGAATTTGGTTAAATTAGTTATAGCAGATTTTCATTCTCTCTCTTCTTTCTCCCCCTTCTCTTTCTTTTTCTTTCTTTCTTTCAAGATTTTTTATTATCTTTATTTATTTATTAGACAGAGATATTCAGAAATGGAGAGGTGAGAGAGGGACAGAGAGACACCTGAAGTCCTGCTTCACCACTCCTGAAGCTTCCCCCCTGTAGGTGGGGACCATGGGTCGAACCAGGGTCCTTGTGTTCTGTATTGTGTGCGCTCAACCAGGTGCGCCACCACCTGGCCCCTTTTTCCTTTTTTTAAAATTCGTTTTTTTTTAAGGTTTTTTTTTTTTTTTTTTTTAAATCTTTATTTGATAGAGACAGCCAGAAATCGGGAAGGAAGGGAGAGAGATCAAGAGGGAGAGAGAGAGAGAGGAACCTGCAGCACAGCTTCATCACTCGCAAAGCTTTCCCCTACAGGTGGGGACTGGGACTCGAACCTGGGTCCTTGCACATTGTAACGTGCACTTAACCAGGTATGCCATCACCTGGCCCACTTCTTTTATTTTTTTCTACCAGAGCATTGTTCAGTTCTGGTTTATGGTGGTGCTGGGGATTGAGCCTGCAACTTTGTAGCCTCAGGCATGGCTCTTTCTCTCTCTGTATGTATGTATATACATATATTCATGAATATAGGTGGAGAGAGAAAAAACCAGACATCACTGGTACATGTGCTGCTGGGGATTGAGCTTAGGACCTCAAGCTTGAGAGTCCAAATGCTTTATCCACTGTGCCACCTCCTGGACCACTCTTTCTTCTTTTAAAAAATTACTTGTTATTGGATAAAGACAGAGAAATTGAGAGGGTTGGGGAAGGTAAAGAAAGAGAGAGACAGATACCTGTGGCCCTGCTTTACCACTTGTGAAGCTTTCCCTCATAGGTGGGGACCAGAGGCTTGAACCCAGGTCTTTGCACACTATAATGTGTGCACGTAACCAGGTACACCACTGCCTGGCCTCTCTTTTTTAAACCAGAATATTGATCAGCTCTAGCTTGTGGTAGGGCTGGGGATTTAACCTGGGACCTTAGAGTCTAAGGTGTGTTAAGTCTTTTGGTAAAACCATTATGCTGTTTTGCCAGCCCACAATAGCATTTTTTTCTTTATTATTACTTTTATTGCCTCCAGGGTTATTGCTGGGGCTCGGTGCCTGCACCACGAATCCACTGTTCCTAGAGACCATTTTTCCCCCGTTTTGGGCCCTTGTTTTATTATTGTTGTGGTTATTATTGTTGTTGTTGCTGTCGTTGGATAGGACAGAGAAATCAAGAGAAGAGGGGAGGCAGAGGGGGAGAGAGAAAGACACCTGCAGACCTGCTTCACCACCTCTGAAGTGACTCCCCTGCAGGTGGGGAGTCGGGGGCTCGAACCGGGATCCTTACGTTGGTCCTTCTGCTTCGCACCATGTGGTGTGCTTAACCCACTGCGCTACCGCCCAGCTTCCCTTCATTATTTTATTTTTTTTTAATTTTATTTTGGATAGAGACAGAAACTGAGAGGGAAAGGTTGGGGGAGACATAGAGACATCTGCAGCACTGCTTCACTGCTGTTCATGAAGCTATAGGTTGGGACCAGGGATTTGAACCCATGTCCTTATGCATGGTAATATGTGTGCTCTACCTGGCCCCTACAGCAAATCTCTAAAGGAAACATTTCTGTGTGTCAGGCAGTAGTACACCTGGTAGAGTGCACACATTTTAGCAAGAGCCCTGGTTCAAACCCCTCAGCCCCCTTGCAGGGGAAACTTTACAAGTGGTGAAGCAGTGCTCTGTATTTTTCTCCCTGTCCATCTCCTCTTCCTTCTGTTTCTCACTGTCCTTCCTATCAATGAAAAAAAGCTGCCAGTAGAGGTGGATCTGTGGTGCAGGTGCTGAGCTTAGGCAACAAAAATGGGGGGGAGTTATGAAATTTTGGGGAGACCCTATAGGTTATCTAGCTTTTTCTTTTTTGGGGGGGTTTACTATTTTTATTTATTACTGGCTAGAGACAGAGAAATTGAGAAATGGGGAGGAGACCGGGGGAGTGACAGAGAGACACCTGCAGACTTACTTCACCACTTGTGAAGCTTTCCCCTGGGGCTTGAACCTGTGTCTTTGTGCACTATGTGTGTGCTTAACCAGGTGCGCCACTGCCTGGTCCCTCTAGCTTTTTCTTACGTCTTTTCAACTTGGTTAGCAGTTCCTGTGTCATAATGTTAATATTAAAATTGATGTGTAATGAATATTTAGTATTTAGCCTTACACTAGTTTTAAGTATTATGTCATTCACTCCTCACAGTAAACTTATAAAGAAAGTATGGGTAGCATTATTTATCTCTGTTATAGTTGAGTATGATAATCATAGTTACTTAATATGTTACTTGAAGACATTTTGGATGTCTCTGACATCAAAACCCACTCTAGACATTTTTTTCTCTGCCTGTACATATGTATTAATCATATGTATATATCACCATGCTGTATATTTAAAAAGAATTGTACCTTTTAGTATTATTTTAGTAATTGTCGTCATATTCAGCTGTTTGGAAGGGCCACACTTTCTGTAACCGGTTCTGTGGTTTGGGCCATTAATGGTTTGGGCCATTATTGGTTCCTCGTTCACCATTTCAAATAGCCTGTGCTGAACATGCTGATAGCTAAGTTGCTGTGCATTTCTTAAATAAATTTGCCAGCATAAATTCTCAGAAGTAGGGGGCCAGGCAGTGGTGCACTGGGTTGAGTGCAGCTTATCATGTGCGAGAAGCTGGGTTTGAGCCCCAGTGATAACCCTGATAGCAACTAAAAATAATTAAAGGGGGAGGAAGAGAACTATGTCATTATGACACATGCAGTATCAGGGATCAAACTCAGGATCTCATGCTACCTGGTCTGTACTTACAAAAATTTAAAGATTTATTTAGTTATTTTTTTGAGAGAGAGACCAGAGCACTGCTTGGTGTGTACTGGAGATTAAACTTGGACCCGACACATGCAAGGCATGTGTTTTACTTGCTGAACTACTTTTCCAGATGATTCAAGTTTTTATATTATGCTACCAAACTGCCCTTGATAAAAGTGAGTCTTGTCTCCACTGAAAGTATGCACATCCATTATGTTACCACAATGAAAATGATTTTTATCTTGGTCTAAGAATGATGTCTCATAACCTTTTATTTACAATAGTGCATTCTTAAACCATTGCAGATTCTAAAAGCAGATCTCTTAAATTTGTGTTTTTCTTTAAAGGAACTTAAGAAGTATGGAGTAACAACTTTGGTTCGAGTTTGTGATGCTACATATGATAAAGCTCCAGTTGAAAAAGAAGGAATCCATGTTCTAGTGAGTGTGTAGTAAACTCCTTTGGCTTGCCAAGCTTTTTTGTTTTTGTTTTTATATGTGTGACCTCGAAGTCTATACATGAATATTTTCTTAAAAAATTATTTATTAATCATTGGGGTGGGGTAGGAGAGAAGAGAATCAGAATGTCACTCTGGCACATATAGTACCAGGGATCAAACTTGGGACCTTATGCTTGAGAGTCTAATGCTTTTATCCATTATACGAGTTGGTATGCCACGAAGAATGCTTCAGCAGGGGCCAGGTAGTGGCGCATATGGTTGAGCAGACACGTTACAATGTTCAAGCTCTTGATCCTCACCTGTTGGGGGAAAACTTCATAAGAGGTGAAGCAGTGCAGCTGGTGTCCTTCTCCCCCCCCATTCCTCTCAATTTCTGTCTCTTATTCAATAAATAAATGAAATATGACAAAAAGTAGGAAAAAAAGAATATTTTCAACAGATCAAAAGCAGAATTTAGTACACTTGACTCATGAGATGATGCAGCACATGGAGTCCTGGACTTGAAAATATAAGGTCCTGAGTTTGGGGGTTGGGCGGTAGCACAGCGGGTTAAACACGTGGTGCGAAGCACAAGGACCAGCTCAAGGATCCTGGTTTGAGCCCCTGAGTCCCCACCTGCAGGTGGTCTCTTCACTAGTGGTGAAGGAGGTCAGCAGGTGTCTATCTTTCTTTTTTCTTTCTGTCTTCCCCATCTCCATTTCTCTCTGTCCTATCCAACAACGACATCAATAACAACAATAATAACCACAATGATAGAAAACAAAAACAAACAAACAAACAAAAAACCAAGGGCAACAAAAGGGGGAAAAAGTAGCCTCCAGGAGCAGTGGATTTGTGGTGCAGGCATCAAGCCCCAGCAACAACCCTGGAGGCAAAATAAACAAGTAAATAAATCCTGAGTTTTATTCTTGGCATTGGATATACTGTAGTGATGCTCTGGTTCTCTCATTCTCTCTTCCTCCTCTCATGAATAAAAAATAAAATAGGTCGGGCGGTAGCGCAGTGGGTTAAGCGCATGTGGCGTAAAGCGCAAGGATGGGCGTAAGGATCCTGGTTTGAGCCCTCAACTCCCCACTTGCAGGGGAGTCGTTTCGCAGGCGGTGAAGCAAGTCTGCAGGTATCTTTCTCCTCCTCTCTGTCTCCCCCTTCTCTCTCCATTTCTCTCTGTCCTCTCCAACTATGACATCAATAACAACAACAATAACTACAACAATAATAATAAACAAGGGCAACAAAAGGGAAAATAATAAAGAAATAAAATAGGTAGGGGTAGATAGCATAGTGGTTATACAAATAGACTAGTGCCTGAGCCTCCAAAGTCTCAGGTTCAATCCCCTGTACCACCATAAGCCAGAGCTGAGCAGTATTCTGGTATTTCTCTGTTTCTCTCTCTCTGCATCTCTCTGAAAAATAAAATAAATAAAATATTTTTTAAAAATAGATGGTACATTAGTTCAAGAATAACATTACAAATTTTTTTTAGATTTATTTATTCCCTTTTGTTGCCCTTGTTTTATTGTTGTTGGATTGTTATGTCAGTCCTTGTGCTTCATGCCACATTCACTTAACCCGCTGCACTATCACCCGACCCCCCATGTGTGTATTTATTTTAATGAAAGAGAGATACAGATAGAGTGAGAGACCAGAGCACTGATCAGCTCTGGCTTTAGGTGGTTCTGGGATGAGCCTGGCATGAGTCTATTATATAAATCCACTAAACTTAATTTTGTGTGAGAGGAAAACATTACTTTGGTATATGTGGTGATGAGGGCCTTACTCGCACATCTAAGTCCTCATATACACGCATGGAGCAGCTTGACTTGAAACCACTGCCCTGGAATTTCATTAGGTGAAAAGGGTATGCAGTACTTTTATCAGAAGGATTATTCCCCAAACAACATCCCAGAAGCCCTTCACCAGTAGTCTTGCAAATTAATTAGAGGTACTGGAAAAAATAGAGATATGCTATCTCCCAAGCCCACACAACTGTGCAAAGAGACTCATACTTGGGCCTCCAGAGGTCCTAGGTTTAATCCCCAGCATCACCATTAACTGGAGTTGAGAAGTGCTGTGCTGTTGGGGGGAGAGGGGAGAAGAGAGAGAAGATGGATAGATATTAGTGGTTTCAACCATGCCAGTTTGAAGGTTATTACTTTATTGATTTTTTTATAGTAACTGCTTCTATGAGTAAGTAAAGCATATTTTGCATTATTAACTAGGTATAATCTCTTGACTAAGGTACTTACTGTTTTATTGCTATTTACAGTTAAACTCTAGTGACATTTATAGTGATAGCACTTTAATTATAGGGTATAGTTGGAAAATCAAACACAATGTACTGTCATGGCTAATGGGCTACATGAAGGGTTCTAGTGGTGCCAATAATGGATATAGAATAAATTTAGTGCTCTGTCACTCCCCCCCCCACCCCTGTGTTAAAAATGTTCATTTCAGAATGATTAAAATGGGCAACCCCCCAAAAAAAAAAAAAAGGTCCCCAGTGTTTTTGCATTTCTTTCTTTGGAGCTAGGTGGGAGGTGGGGTATTTAAAATAATGAGCTTCCCCATTTCTCAGTCTTCAAAGCTGAGATGTATTGGTTTTTTAGAACCTCTTGCTAGGTAGTTAGGGAAATAAACCCTGCCTATGTTGTGAATACACATGTGGTCAGTCTTAGTTGGAAAGCAACCTAAATTGGTCATTAGAGCTGCTGCCTGACCGAGCACAAAGGATCAGGTTCATGTCCCAGCACCAAATGGGATCATCACAACAGAGGGAAGCTCTGAAGATGGTGGAATGGTGAAGTGTTGTGGTCTCCTCTCTCCCTTCCCATTCTCACTGCCTACATTTGAAATAAAAAAGAATGAAGAACTTGGCCTGGGAATGATAAATTAGAACATGTTGCCACATAGACACACACAGAGAAAGGACTACTTGAGACAGTAGGATAGCCTCCAGTTGTTCAGACCCTATCATGTAGCACTGTACTTGTCAAATGGAAAAAGTATGATATAGCTAGAACTTAAAATTGCTGACTGGGGTTGGGGTTGGGGCTGGAACATAGCTCACCTGGTAGAGTGCATACTTTGCCCTATGTAAGGACCTGAATTTGAGCTTTCAGGCACTGTGCACAGGGGAAACTTTACCAGTGGTAGAGTAGTGCTATAGTATGTCTCCCTCTTTGTTTCTTGCTCTTTATATGAAAACACACACACACACACACACACACACACACACACACACTTGTTGGGAGCGGTGAAATTGCACAGGCATCAAGCCCCAGTGACACCTTAGTGGGAGAAATACAATTTCTTTTTTTTTTTTAATATTGAGTTTTTATTTTAATATTTATTTATTTATTCCCTTTTGTTGCCCTTGTTGTTTTCTTGTTGTAGTTATTGTTATTGATGTCTCTGTAGGACAGAGAGAAATGGAGAGAGGAGGGGAAGACAGAAAGGGAGAGAAAAAGATAGATACCTGCAGACCTTCACTGCCTGTGAAGTGACTCCCCTGAAGGTGGGGAGCCGGAGCTGGAACCAGGATCCTTACACCGGTCCTTGTGCATCATGCCACGTGTGCTTAGCCTGCTGCGCTACCGCCCGACTCCCAGAAATACAATTTCTGCTTGACTTTTTAATATATACATAGTTGGAAAGGAGGTAGTGTGTTTCTGCTTAGATTTGCTGTTGGGGATTTCTTAGCCTTTGAGAATGTGTTATATAACACATTCCCGGTGCCATTTTTTTTCTTTCATTCTTACTGCATAGGAAAAAGAGAAATCGAGAGAGGAGGGGAGATAGGGAGAGAGAAAGAGAAGCTTGCAGACCTGCTTCACTGCTTGTGAAGTGTCTCCCTGCTGATGGGTAGCTCGGGGTTGAACCCAATCCTTACACAGGTCCTTGCCCTTAGTACTGTGTGCACTTAACTAGGTGCACCACTACCCGGCTTCCTATTCAGATGACTCTTAAAAAAAAATTTTTTTTTAAACTTTAATTCACTTGACAGGTTAGAGAGAAATTGAGAGCAGAGTGAGAGAGAGATAGATAACTGCAGCAGAGTTTCACTGCTCATGAAGCTTTCTCCCTGCAGGGTGAGGTCATTTAACCAGGTGCACCACTGCCTGCCCCCTTGATCACTTTTTTTTTTTTTTAACAAGCACTATTCAGCTCTAGTTTATGGTGGTGCGGGGGATTGAATGTGGGACTTTGGAGTCTCAGGTATGAATCTCTTTGCATAACCATTATGCTGTCTACCCCTGCCCAGATAATCACTCTTTTTTTTCCCCCCCTAAACCAGAGCACTGCTCAGCTCTGGCTGGTGGTGGTACAGGGGGTTGAACCTGGGATTTTGGAGCTTCAGGCATGAGAGTCTCTTTGCATAACCATTATGATATCTACCCCTGCCCAGATGATCACTCTTATAAGAGATTTCTGAGTGGTCCGGGAGGTAGCGCAGTGGATAAAGCATTGGACTCTCAAGCATGAGGTCTTGAGTTCGGTCCCTGGCAGGACATGTACCAGAGTGATGTCTCGTTCTTTCTCTCCTATCTTTCTCATCAATCAATAAATAAAATCTTAAAAAAAAAAAGATTTCTGAGATAAATTAGCCCAATATTGATTGTACTTCACTGAGAAGACAAAATCACCTTGGGTCACTTTTAAGCAGTTACCTACCAGGTTGTGTTATTAAGAATAAGTATATGTAATGTGGTCCAGGAGGTGGCACAATGGATAAAGCATTGGACTCTCAAGCATGAGGCCCATAGTTCAGTCCTTGGCACCACATGTACCAGAGTGATGTCTGGTGTTCTCGTTACCCCCCCCCCCCCCATCTTTCTCATGAGCTCATGAATAAATAAATAAAATCTTTATATAAAAAAGTATATGTAGTAAGTTTGGCTCAGTTGGGCCTTGCCTGTATATTATATAGTTATAGCCTTATTCTGGAGAAAACATCAATTTAATGTAAAAATATTTTCTTTCTAGGATTGGCCCTTTGATGATGGAGCACCACCCCCTAATCAGATAGTTGATGATTGGCTAAACCTATTAAAAACTAAGTTTCGTGAAGAGCCAGGTTGTTGTGTGGCAGTGCATTGTGTTGCAGGGTTAGGAAGGTAAGTCCGTCCCCTCCTCCCCTCCCCTCCCCCCTAGTTTATGGTGGTAGTGGTGGTGGTGGTGGGGAATTGAACCAGAGCCTCAGGCATGAGAGTTTCTTTGCATAACCATTATGCTAGCTAATGTTTATTATTATGCCTAAGTAAACTAGTTGAAAGTTATACTTTGTTGAAATATGCATTTATTTTATTAAATTGTCTCAAAGGAAATGAGAGCCAAAAGCTGATGTAATGATTTATTAAAATATCTTTCTGTGTGTTTCATTGGTCATCTGATTCATTGATTATTTGATCTTTTTTCTTTAAAAAAATATATATATGTGTGTATATGTATATGTGTGTGTGTATATATATATATATCTATCTGGGGGGGACCAAGTTAATAAGTACATAGTATGAAAAGCTGGAACTGGCACAAGGATCCCGGTTCGAGCCTATGGCTCCCCACTTGCAGGGGGGTTCCTTCACAGTTGAGCAGGCCTGCAGGTGTCTATCTTTCTCTCTTTCTCTCTTCCCCATCTCTCTCAATTTTTCTGTCTTATCCACCAATAACAATAGCAGCAGCAGCAACAACACAACAAATGGAAAAAATGGCCGCCAGGAGCAATGGATTCGTAGTACAGGCACTGAGCCCCAGTGATAACCCTGGAGGAGGGGGGAAATCACCTTTTTTTTTTTTTTCCTCATGAGATACAGAGAGAAAGATCAGAGCATTGCTCAACTCTGGTTTAGGTGATGCTGGGGATTGAACATGGGACCTCAGAGCCTCAGGCATGAAAAAGTCTTATATAACTATTATACTATCTCCCCAGATCCTTATTATTTTATTTTATTTAAAATATTACATATCCAAGTGGGGGTAGATAGCATACTGGTTATGCAAAGAGACTTTCATGCTTGAAGCTCCAAAGTCTCAGGTTCAGTCCCTTATACTTCCATAAGCCAGAGCTGAGTAGTGCTCTAGTATAATATATATATATATATAATTTTTTGATAGGACAGAGAAATGAGAGGTGAAGGGGAGTTAGGGAGAGACACCTGCAGCATTACTTCACTACTTGTGGAACCTGTCATCCTCCACCCTCACCCCACCCCCCTTTTCTCCAGGTCCTGAGCCCTGGTCCTTGCAAATAGTAATGTGTGCACTCAGCCTGGTGTGCTATCACCTGGACCCCCTGATTATTACTTGATTTTTAAAATTATTTAACTGACTTATTTTGATTCCACTGCAGTTGTCACTGGAACTTACATGACAAATTCACATTCCTGGTGTCCAGTCCCCCCACCCCCTTTTGATAGAACAGAGATATTGGAGATGGAGGAAGGGGTGAGAGATAATGAGAGACACACTTACATACTTGCTTCACTTCTCAAGAAGCTTCCACCTGCTGGTGGGGAGGGGGGTAGGGCTTGAACTTGAGTTCTTGTACACAGTAACATACATTCTGTGTGCATCACTTTCTGTTCCTGGTTATCTAATTTTAATTTTAGATTTAGTGTTTGATGATTCAGAAGTTGTTTTGAAGCTGATATAATGAAATTGTCTTTGAAGTAAAGTAGTCTTAATTCAGTGTATTTTCTTGTTTCTCCTTTTTATTTTATATTTATTCGCTTTTGTTGCCCTTGTTTTATTATAGTAATTATTGATGTTATTGTTGTTGGATAGGACAGAGAGAAATGGAGAGAGGAGGGCAAGACAGAGGGAGAGAGAAAGAGAAACACCTGCAGACCTGCTTCACCACCTGTGAAGCAACTCCCCTGCAGGTGGGGAGCCGGCAGCTCGAACCAGGATCCTTATGCCGGTCCTCGCTCTTTGCGCCACCTGCGCTTAACCTGCTGCACTACCGCCTGACTCCCTTGTTTCTCCTTTTCAAATAATCCAATGTTAAGGTCTTTGAAAAAGTTTAGATTTTGAATAATCCTTGCATATTTAATTTTGTGTTGGTTGGTCCCAGAGGTGGCACAGTGGATAAAGCATTGCGCTTTCAAGCATGAGTTTCTAAGTTCAGTCCCCACAGCACACATACCAGAGTGATGTCTGATTCTCTCTCTTCTCTTTCTTTCTTTCTTTTTTTTTATTTATTTCTTTATTGGGGAATTAATGTTTTACATTCAACAGTAAATACAATAGTTTGTACATGCATAACATTCCCCAGTTTCCCATTCAACAATACAACCCCCACTATGTCATTTATCATCCTTCATGGACCTGTATTCTCCCCACCCACCCACCCACTCCCACTCCAGAGTCTTTTACTTTGGTGTAATATGCCAATTACATTTCAGGTTCTACTTGTGTTTTCATTTCTGATCTTGTTTTTCAACTTCTGCCTGAGAGTGAGATCATCCCATATTCATCTTTCTGTTTCTGACTTATTTCACCTAATATGAATTTTTCAAGGTCCATCCAAGATCGGCTGAAAATAGTGAAGTCACCATTTTTTACAGCTGAGTAGTATTCCATTGTGTATATAGACCACAACTTGCTCAGCCACTCATCTGTTGTTGGACACCTGGGTTGCTTCCAGGTTTTGGCTATTACAAATTGTGCTGCCAAGAACATATGCGTACACAGATCTTTTTGGATGAATGTGTTGGGTTCCTTAGGATATATCCCTAGGAGAGGAATTGCAGGGTCATAGGGTAGGTCCATTTCTAGCCTTCTGAGAGTTCTCCAGACTGTTATCCACAGAGGTTGGACCAGATGACATTCCCACCAGCAGTGTAGGAAGGTTCCTTTGACCCCACACCCTCTCCAGCATTTGCTGCTGTAAATGCTTTTCTGATGTATGACATCCTTTGTATGACATTCTCACAGGAGTGAAGTGGTATCTCATTGTCTTGATTTGCATTTCTCTGACAATCAGAG
Source organism: Erinaceus europaeus (assembly GCF_950295315.1). Taxonomy (NCBI): domain Eukaryota; kingdom Metazoa; phylum Chordata; class Mammalia; order Eulipotyphla; family Erinaceidae; genus Erinaceus; species Erinaceus europaeus. The sequence continues at coordinate 47,478,095 of NC_080174.1, read as the reverse complement.
ACTTCGAGCATTTTTTCATGTGTTTCTCAGCCTTTTGGATCTCTTCTGTGGTGAATATTCTGTCCCAAGTCCTCCCCCCATTTTTTGGATGGGGTTATTTGTTGTCTTGTTGAGTCTGGCAAGCTCTTTATATATGTTGCTTATTAAACTCTTTTTTTTTTTTCCTTTTTTAAAAAAATATTTATTCCCTTTTGTTGCCATTGTTTTTTTTTTTTAAATAATTTATTTCTTTATTGGGGAATTAATGCTTTACATTCAACAGTAAATACAATAGTTTGTACATGCGTAACATTCCCCAGATTCCCATTTAACAATACAACCCCCACTGTGTCATTCATCATCTTTCATGGACCTGTATTCTCCCCACCCACCCACCCCAGAGTCTTTTACTTTGGTGTAATACTCCAGCTTATTAAACTCTTATCTGATGTATGGCATGTAAAGATCTCCCATTCTGTGAGGGGTCTCTTGGTTTGGGTAGTGGTTTCTTTTGCTGTGAAGAAGCTTTTTAATTTGATGTAGTCCCATAGGTTTATACTTGCCTTAGTCTTCTTTGTGATTGGATTCGTTTCATTGAAAATGTCTTTAAAATTTATGCAGAAAAGAGTTCTGCCAATATTTTCCTCTAAGTATTTGATAGTTTGTGGTCTAACATGCAAGTCCTTGATCCACTTGGAATTTACTTTTGTATTTGGTGAAATACAGTGATTCAGTTTCATTCTTCTGCATGTTTCAACCCATTGTTTCCAACACCATTTGTTGAAGAGACTCTGCTTTCCCCATTGAATAGTCTGGGCCCCTTTGTCAAAGATTAGATGTCCATAGGTGTGAAGCCTCTCTTCTCTTTCTATAGGAAGATGATAAACAAGATTTGCATTTTCCTAACATTTAACTCTTTTTTTTAACTTTGATTTTTAAAATATATATATTTATTTATTATTGGATAGAGGCAGAGAAAAATTGAGAGAGGAGGAGGAGATAGAAAGGAAGAGAGACAAACACCTGCAGCCGAGCTTCACCACTCATGAAACTTTCCCCTGCAGGTGGGGACCAGGGGCTTGAACCTGGGTTGTTGCACACTATAATGTGAGTGCTTAGCCAGATGTGCTACCACCTGGCCCCCATAACATGTTTAACAAATTTACAAGTGAAGGGGGCTGGGTGGTGGTGCACCTGGCTGAGCACACATTATGGTGATTGAGGACCTGGTTTAAGCTCTGGTGAAGCAGTGTGTTGCAGTTGTCTCTCTCTCTCTCTCTCTCTTCCCCCACCCCCATCTCCCCTTTCTCAACTTTCTTCTTATCTCTATCCAAAATAAACAGTAAAATAAATAAAATACTTACAAGTGGATTTCTCTCTGTAGGGCACCTGTGCTGGTTGCACTTGCTTTGATTGAATGTGGAATGAAGTATGAAGATGCAGTTCAATTTATAAGACAGTGAGTATAAAGTTGTATGTTTTTAAGCAAATAAAGCACGTTCATACAAGAGGGTTAATTGTGGAAAATATTGTAAAATACTGTTTGGTTGAATTATAAAAAAAGGGGGGTGGGGGCCTGGGCGGTGGTTTGCCTGGTGCACATATTACAATGCTCAAGGACCCAGGTTCAAGCCTCCAGTCCCCACCTGTGGCAGGGGAAAAGCTTCACAAGTGGTGAAGTAGTGCTGCAGCTGTATCCGCCCCCCCAGTTTCTCTCTCCCCCCCCTTCCCTTTCCATTTCACAAATGGAGATAAATTTATTAATCTCTATCGATAAAAATAAAGAAATAAATATTTTTAAAATATATTAAAAAGAGCAAGTGATAGATTCACAATTATTACAATTAGCTTCCAGATGGAAATATTTTCCAAATTAGGTGACAGATTTGGACATTGAAGAATGTATCCAGTATGTCATTTGAATATCTTGGAATCTTTAAAATGAACAACTGGGTGACAGGCCCTCATTGATCTACTTTCTTGTTTAATGGATATCCAGCATACTTTCCAAATCAGTTTTATAGCCAAGGTAAAAAAAGATAAAGGAGAATCTATAGTTGCTTCCCTAGAGGAGTGGTTACTACATACTGTGCTTAATTGGGAGTAGGAATATAGCTTCAGTACAGCAACCCTTTATACCTGAGGCACCACCATAAGTGAGAACTAAGAAATGCTCTGGTTAAAAAAAAAAATAAAAAATTAAGTGACTTATTCAGCACAAAATTAAAATGCTTTGCACCAAAGTAAAAGACTCGGGTGGCTGGGTGGGGAGAATACAGGTCTAAGAAGGATGACAGAGGACCTAGTGGGGGTTGTATTGTTATATAGGAAACCGGGGAATGTTATACATGTGCAAACTATTGTATTTACTGTTGAATGTGAAATATTAATTCCCCAATAAAGAAATTAAAAAAAAATTAAAATGCTAGTGCCCAGAAAGAATCTTGGCGATAGTTTGGAATAATAGCCTGCAATTTTGTTCAGAGTTCTTTGGCAGTAATTGTCTTGTCCTTTTCCTTTTCACCTTTGTTAACAAACAAAATACTTTGACAAGGCATATAATGTATGGTGGTAGTTCTAGGAAGGTAATGTATTTCAAGGAATGCCATCTGTGCCTCCTGCTTCATCTAAATACTTGCTAATTCATCTCTAAATATTTCATTGCCACTTCTAATCTGAAGAATATTAATCTAATTGGGAAGAATATAGTAGATGCCTTTGGTAAAACCATCCTGATTTTTTGCAAATGATTAATATCTAATAAGGAACAGGAAAAAAAAAGTCTTAAAATTTTTTTTATTATCGTTTTATTATTGGATAGACACAGCCAGAAACAGAGGGAAGGGGGATAAGGAGAGAGACAGAGACACACCTGCAGCATTACTTCACCACTTATGAAGGTTTCCCCCTGCAGGTGGAGACCAGGGGCTTGAACCTGGGTCCTTGTGCACTATACTATGTGCACTCAACCAGGTGTGCCACCTCCTGGCCCCAAAAACTTTCCTTTCTAGGAAGGAATAGAAGATTCATGTATCAGTTCAGCTGTTTCATTTAGAAGTGCAATTGTATAGGAAATACACTAGTTTTCAGCTGTGTGAAATTAGCAAAATCTAACTACATAAAATGTATTTCAGTGAATCAGAGGGCTCTTTTTTCCCCCCACATGATAAAGTCTTCCGTTCTTGTATTTTCAGAAAAAGAAGGGGAGCGTTCAATTCCAAACAGCTGCTTTACCTGGAGAAATACCGACCTAAGATGCGATTGCGCTTCAGAGATACCAATGGGCATTGCTGTATTCAGTAGAAAGAAATCTAAACGAAGTCTGACTTGATTGTGGCATTTAGAGGGAACTCTTGCTACCTGGAAATGTGAATCTGGAAATTTAACTGTCATCAAAGTAGTGATGGATTCAGTACTCTTCAACCACTCTCCTAATAATTTGAAAAAAAAGCAGACCCAAAACAAAAACCAACAAAACAGAGAAGTCCCTCTCTGGCATGAATAAAATGTTTAAGAAAAGGAGAAACAAAAAAGAGATTAATTTAGTGGAGGATGACTTTGCTTCTAGTGTTGGAATTTGAATTTCTGCCAGGACTGAATTATTTCAAAGTCTCCCCCCCCCCCCCAAATTAGGTCTCTAAGGAAAACCAGCAGTACATTAGCCTGTGCAGAATCATCTGTTTGGGGAGCACAGTCTTCCATTATACTTGGCACATAGATCTCCCTGTTGGGGGGATTTCTTTCCCCCTTTTTTGGGGTAGGAGTGGTGGTAGAGAGGTGTATATTTTTTCTCTCCTTTCCCCTGATCCTTTTCTTCCTGATACAAGTGGTAGGCTATTGGAATAGGAGAAGTCTTTGTTTCTGTAGATGTGTGTGCAGTCGGGCAGCCTTAAGCCCAAAAGGGCACTTTTAGAAAAATAAATAAATAATAATAATAACAACAAAACACCAAAAAGAAATAAAAAAGCAGCAGTGGCATATATATTATATGGTCCAGGTTGTTTTTAGTTTTTATTGATGATGGGGTATTCATGTAGTTTTTTTTTTTTTTTTTCTTGAAAACTCTAGTCAACATTAGTCAAAGTAGCTAAAAGTCTTTGGTCTTTGCAAATTAGTGCGGGGAAATGGCATTTTAACAGGAAGCTCTTTTAATGAACTTGGCTGAAAGTTGAATCCTTCTTTTCCAACCAGTGAAGCTGAGTATTCCAGAGACTTGTATTTTCTGAGAGTGTAGCCATCACTCCATTTGCTAAAGGTGTGTCTAGGCAGAGGATTAGCACACTTTATACCTTGCAGAATTGTGGGCTTTTAGCATCACTCTGATTTTCTATCTGATGGTGTCAGAATGATGATAGTTTAATTTTTTTTTTTTTTTTTAATTTTAGGCCTTACTAGTATGCTGAGTTTTTGGAATGGTTAGAGGTGTAGCAACAAAACACAATTGGCTTTGAGAAATGCCTTTGATGGGTATTTAACAAACTGCCCCCTATATGTACAGTTCAGTTTAACCACTGATTGCCTTGTTCTTTTCCTACTAAGTTCTTTATGAGATTAAACAAATCACTGGTTCAAAACCAACAATGCCTAGTGAGTGTGTGTCCAAAGGCCATAACAGGATAAAAGAAAGCAACTCTCAAGAAGTAGCAAAGGGACTGCTTTGCTAGTGATGTATAGTATTCTTTGCTGGATTAGAAAGGCTGATCTAGAAAGGCTGTTTTTCTGTTCCTTGTGGAAAACAATTGTGGCTGGGCTGTGTTGACAGCAGGTTGAAGGATACCATCAGTGGCTCTTGCACATTTCATTTAGATATATTTAATAGTGCTCTGGTTTTTAAGGATTTGAGTAAAGATTTAGGGTTATCTTGTCCTGCTGGAATTTGCTGTGCAGAGCCTTAAACTTCCCATTTTGCTTGGATTAGTGAGACCAGTAGGAGTTGGACTAGGACCTTATCTCACACTGTTGTTACCTCAGACATTGGCTGGCTATGTGAACTGCCTTTTTCCTATGCCAGAGTTACTTTGATTTTTATTAAATGAAATTTCTGTAGATTCTCTCCCCCTACTCCAAAAGCAATGAAATAATGTTCTTTGAAATTGTTTCTAGGTTTTAAAGTGAAAAATGATGGTACTAAATTCTTCGTTTCAGAACTTGACACAGGCTCAGGATCAAAATGGCATATACCCACCAAGTTCAAATAGATGGTCTATTTGACTCCAAGAGTTTTGATCAATACCATGACCTTTCCCTTTAACATGATTTGATTGTGTGTGTGTGTGTGTGTGTGTGTGTGTGTGTGTGTGTGTGTGTGTGTGTGTGGCGGGGCAAGAGAGACTGTGTGTGTGTGTGTGTGTGTAGTGTGTGCATATGTGAATGCGGTGTCCACCAGTATCAGTGCCTGCCTGAGTTAGAAAAAGTACATTCCTGATTCTGTATGAGTAGGGCATATGAAACGTGAAGCATTAGCACTCATTTTGTTTTAAATTGCAGACTAATGTTATTCTCAGAACTGGATTTTCTCCCCTCAAAATTGTTTTTTTTTTTTTTTTTTGATATAATGAAGTATTGCTAGCTGAAGCCAGTTTGACATGGTGAGAGGTGTCAGACTGATGAAAGGTGTGCAGCCTGATTTAAAACCAAACCCTAACCCCCTTTAAAGAACAATAAAACATATTTTACATGCTCTTTGTCTATGCATTTATTCTTCACCCATGGGTTGTGCTTCATGTGTCCACAGAAAATTTGTTATCTCAAGGCCTGCAAGGAGGTGGAATAATTTACTTCAGGGATTTTAAAGAATTCATGCAGGGGCTGGGCGGTAGCACAGCGGGTTAAGCACACATGGCACAAAGCACAAGGACAGGCTTCAGGATCCCAGTTTGAGCCTCCGGCTCCGCACCTGTGGCGGGGGGAGGGGGGTTGCTTCACAAATGGTGGAGCAGGTCTGCAGGTGTCTTTCTCCCCAGCCCCCTCTGTCTTCCCCTCTTGATTTCTCTCTGTCCTATCCAACAACAACAAGGGCAACAAAACAGTTGCAGGCACCGTGCCAGCCCCATCAATAATCCTGGAGGCAAAAAAAAAGTTCATGCCACCCAGTTATTCAACAAGGGCCAACCACAGTTGAGATACATTTGGTAACTTCTGATGAGGTTCTTTGACAGCATCACAGGAATTTAGCATCGTGTCTCATCCCAAAGGATTTGGGTATACCGTAGGTCTTGCTGAAGCACTGCACTTTTACTTGAACCCTTCAAGACCAATGAGGAAGAAGATGCTTTATATATCATAGGATTGGGGGGAGGATTTCTTCTTAAGCCGAGATAAACATCTATTCAGATAACAAAACTTATGTAGTAAGAGGAATTGAGAGAAAAGTTGGAGAGGGGCCAGGCAGTAGTGCACCTAGTTAAACGCACACATTACAGTGTTTAAGGCCTAGGTTGAAGAAACTGGTTCTCGCCTGCAAGGGGAAAACTTCACAAGTGTTGAAGCAGGTCCACAGGTGTTTCTCTGTCTCTGCAACTCTTCTCTCCCCTCTCTCAATTTCTCTTTTTCTCTATCCAATAATAATAATAAAGACTTCTTTCTTTAAGAAAACGGAGATAGAGACCTACAGCACTGCTTCATCACTGGTATGGCTTCACCCCTATAAGTAGAGACTGGGGCTTGAACCTGGGTTCTTGTGCATGGTAACCTGGGCAGTCTACTGCCTGGCTCCCTACCTCTTGCTTTATTATATTTACCTGACTAAACTGTAAAGGGTGGGGGATAGATAGCATAATGGTTTACACAAAGAGACTCATGTCTGAGGCTCCAAAGTCCCAGGTTCAATCCCCCACACCACCATAAACCAGAGCTGAGCCGTGTCCTGTTTTTGTTTTTTTTAAGATAAATAACCATATCAGTATGCTACTTTATTTATATACATTCTTTTAACAACTACATGAGTTGTTACAGAGATTGAGTCTCTGTTGACTTAGAATTTTGCTGCCAGGGTTTTCACTGGGACTTTACATCTGCATGATTCCACTACTCCTTGCAGACTATTTTTAATTTTATTTTCTCTTTTTAGGTAGAAGTGGAGGGGGTTGGGGGGAGAAGTACCACAGACTACCTCACTACTCCAGAAACTCCCCTTTGCATGATGCTCAAACCAGGGTTTTGAACCTGGGTGTTTGTGGATGGTAAGGTGACTGGCCCCTTCATTCTCTGTTTAAGGAAGTCATGACCTGAAAATTTAGCACCATTTCCATATTTACTCTGTTTATGGCCTTTTTTTTTTTTTTTTTGCCTCCAGGGTTATTGCCGGGGCTCAGTGCCTGTACCACGAATCCACTGCTCCTGGAGACCATTTCCCCCCCTTTTGTTGCTCTTGTTTTTTATCATTGTTGTGGTTACTGTTGTTGGATAGGACAGAGAGAAATGGAAAGGGGGGGGAGAGAAAGACACCTTCAGACCTGCTTCACCACCTGTGAAGCGACTCCCCTGCAGGTGGGGAGCCGGGGGCTCGAACCAGGATCCTTACTCAGGTCCTTGTGCTTCGAGCCACTTCCGCCCAACCCGCTGCACTTCCGCCCAACTTCCTATGGCCTATATTTTTTAAATTCAGAAGTAGAAATAAAGCTGGATGGTGACTCACCTAGTAGAGTATAGCTGTTATGCTTGAGGACCTGGGTTCAAGCCTCTAGTCCCCACTTGTAGGGGGTGCTTCACAATTCTACAGGTGTCTCTCTCTGCCCCTGACCTAGGCCACCAGGAATTGTAAAGTCTTGCAGGCACTGAGCCCAGCAATAACCCTGATGGTCAAAATAAAGGGTAGAAATAAATACATTTCCTTAGGCTTTTACTGTACATTGATTGATGAACCTACATCTGTGCTTGTATGCCTGTCCTTTCTCAATTTCTTTTTTTTGCCTCCAGGGTTATTGCTGGGGCTTGGTGCCTGCACTACAGTGCTCCTGTGGCCATTTTTTTTTTTTTTTTTTTACCATTTTGTTGCTCTTGTCATTATTGTTGTTGCCACTGATGTTGATGGGTAGGACAGAGAAATTGAGGGAGGAGGGGAGCCGGGGAGAGAAAGATAGACACCAGACACCTGCAGACCTGCTTCACTGCTTGTGAGGTGACCACCCCCCCCCCCCCCCGCAGGTGGGGAGCTGGGGGCTTGAACCGGGATCTTTATGCTGGTCCTTGTGCTTCAGTGCCATGTGCACTTAACCTGTTACACTACCTCCCAACTCCCTACCCCCTTAATTTCTGTAGCCACTTACTCTACTTAAGTCAAGCTCTTCTACTTGTGTACTAGATTCTGGTGCTTAGTCAACAAATTAAGATTTAGTTATTTTTCTTTGTCAGCTTTGTTGATTTTTTTTTCTTCTAGATCATTCCGGTAAACTTAGAAAATGCTATTTAAAAGAAAAAAAGCTATTTTGTCCATATTTTTAAAAATGTAGCTTGACCTCACACTCATATTTTCAGCTACCATCTCCCCACTCCCTACAGCCCCCTTTTAAAATCTTATTTATCATTGCATGGAGACAGAAATTATGAGAGAGGGAGAGGGAGAGAGACACCTGCCGCCCTGCTTTACCACTTAAACTTTTTTTATTTGGTGAATAACAGGGACTCGAACATTGGTACTTGTGCATTGTAATGTGTGCGACTTTATAGTGCTCCACTGCATGGCTCCCATACACCATTTTTCTTTGGAACTCTCTAATGAAGACTTTTTTTAAAAAGATTTTTAAAAACTTATTTTCTTATCAATAAAAGCAAGACCAAAAACCACATGGTCATATCAGTTGATGCAAAGAAAGCCTTTGACAAAATACAACATCCCTTTATGATCAAAACACTACAAAAAAAAGGGAATAGATGGAAAATTCCTGAAGATAGTGGAGTCTATATAGCAAACCTACAGCCAACATCATACTCATTGGTGAAAAATTGAAAGCATTTCCACTCAGATCAGGTACTAGACAGGGCTGCCCACTATCACCATTACTATTCAACATAGTGTTGGAAGTTCTTGCCATAGCAATCAGGCAGGAGCAAGGAATTAAAGGGATACAGATTGGAAGAGAAGAAGTCAAACTCTCCCTATTTGCAGATGACATGATAGTATACATGGAACAACCTGAGGAATCCAGCAAGAAGCTTTTGGAAATCATCAGGAAATAACAGTAAGGTGTCAGGCTATAAAATTAACATTCAAAAGTCAGTGGCATTCCTCTATGCAAACACTAAGTTAGAAGAAGATGAAATCCAGAAATCAATTCCTTTTACTATAGTAGCAAAAACAAAATATCTAGGAATAAACCTAACCAAAGAAATGAAAGACTTATATACTGAAAATTATGAGTCACTACTCAAGGAAATTGAAAAAGGCACAAAGGAGTGGAAAGCTATTCCATGTTCATGGGTTGGAAGAACTAACATCATCAAAATGAATATACTACCCAGAGCCATCTACAAATTTAATGCTATCCCCATCAAGATCCCAAGCACATTTTTTAGGAGGATAGAACAAATGCTACAAATGTTTATCTGGAAACAGAAAAGACCTAGAATTGCAAAACAATCTTGAGAAAAAATAACAGAACCGGAGGCATCACATTTCCAGATCTCAAACTGTATTATAGGGCCATTGTCATCAAAACTGCTTGATACTGGAACATGAATAGACACACTGACCAGTGGAATAGAATTGAGAGCCCAGAAGTGAGCCTCCACACCTATGGACATCTAATCTTTGACAAAGGTGCCCAGACTAGTAAATGGGGAAAGCAGAGTCTCTTCAACAAATGGTGTTGGAAACAATGGGTTGAAACATGCGGAAGAATGAAACTGAACCACTGTATTTCACCAAATACAAAAGTAAATTCCAAGTGGATCAAGGACTTGCATGTTAGACCAGAAACTATCAGATACTTAGAAGAAAATATTGGCAGAACTCTTTTCCTCATAAATTTTAAAGACATCTTCAATGAAATGAATCCAATTACAAAGAAGACTAAGGCAAGTATAAACCTATGGGACTACATCAAATTTAAAAGCTTCACAGCAGAAGAAACCACTACCCAAACCAAGAGACCCCTCACAGAATGGGAGAAGATCTTTACATGCCATACATCAGACAAGAGGTTAATAACCAACATATATAAAGAGCTTGCCAGACTCAACAACAAGACAACAAATAACCCCATCCCAAAATGCGGGGAGGACTTGGACAGAATATTCACCACAGAAGAGATGCAAAAGGCCGAGAAACACATGAAAAAATGCTCCAAGTCTCTGATTGTCAGAGAAATGCAAATCAAGACAATGAGATACCACTTCACTCCTGTGAGAATGTCATGCATCAGAAAAGGTAACAGCAGCAAATGCTGGAGAGGGTGTGGGGTCAAAGGAACCCTCCTACACTGCTGGTGGGAATGTCATCTGGTCCAACCTCTGTGGAGAACAGTCTGGAGAACACTCCGAAGGCTAGAAATGGACCTACCCTATGACCCTGCAATTCATCTCCTGGGGATATATCCTAAGGAACCCAACACATCCATCCAAAAAGATCTATGTACACATATGTTCTTGGCAGCACAATTTGTAATAGCCAAAACCTGGAAGCAACCCAGGTGTCCAACAACAGATGAGTGGCTGAGCAAGTTGTGGTCTATATACACAATGGAATACTACTCAGCTATAAAAATGGAGACTTCACTGTTTTTAGCCGATCTTGGATGGACCTTGAAAGATTCATGTTGAGTGAAATAAGTCAGAAACAGAAGGATGAATATGGGATGATCTCACTCTCAGGCAGAAGTTGAAAAACAAGATCAGAAAAAAAAAAAACACAAGTAGAACCTGAACTGGAATTGGCGTATTACACCCAAGTAAAAGACTCTGGGGTGGGGGTGGTTGGGTGGGGAGAATACAGGTCCATGAAGGATGATAAATGACATAGTGGGGGTTGTATTGTTGAATGGGAAACTGGGGAATGTTATGCATGTACAAACTATTGTATTTACTGTTGAATGTGAAACTTTAATTTCCCAATAAAGAAAAAAAAATTAAAAAAACTATTTTCTTATTCCCTTTTTTTGTTGCCCTTGTGTTGTTTTTTATTGTTGTAGTTACTGATGTTGCCATCATTGTTGGGTAGGACAGAGAGAAATAAAGAGAGGAGGGCCAGACAGGGAGAGAGAGACAGACACCTGCAGACCTGCTTCATCACTTGTGAAGCTACTCCCCTGTAGGTGGGGAGCCAGGGTCTCGAACCGGGATCCTTTACGCTGGTCCTTGCACTTTGTGCCATGTGCGCTTAGCCCACTGTGTTACTACTGAACTCTATTGAAGATTTTTACTTCACTGAGTAGAATGGTCAACAGTTCTCTTAACTTTTTTTGACATGTTATCATACAACATAGTTGATCATTCCTCTTTGAAATGCTAGTTCATTTACTGTGTATGTAGAGTAATCTTCACATTCTAAATGTCTGAATCCTGTAAATAATTTACCTTCAGTGGTAGAAAGGAATTTGTGGCTTCAATAAAGAATCTTGAGTGGGGAGATTATGTAGTCTGGATGGGCCTGATATTAATTGAATGAGTAAAGAACAGAGAAGTGATTGACGTCAGAGTTATAACTAGGGAAGAAAGTTTGGAGAAGCAATTTTGGAACATGGTTTTGGAAGAGAAACCACAGAACCTAAATTCAAACAAACAGACAAAAACTCAGTGTAACTTTCTCTTTGGGAACCTCCAACAAGGAACTTGATCTACCAAGGCCTTGTCAATAGTGTCATCTTAGGCCTTAACAAAACTGTAAAATAGTTTGTATTGTATTTAAACAGCCTCTAAGTTTTGTTGTAGAGGCAGTAAAAAAATTGATTTTTGGGAGTCGGGTGGTAGCGCATTGGGTTAAGTGCATGTGGCACAAAGCCAAGGACCAGCTTAAGGATCCCGGTTCAAGCCCCCTGGCTCCCCACCTGCAGGGGAGTCGCTTCATAGGCGGTGAAGCAGGTCTGCAGGTGTCAGATCTTTCTCTCCCCCTCTCTGTCTTCTCCTCTCTTCATTTCTCTCTGTCCTACCCAACAATGATGACATCAATAACAACAACAATAATAACTACAACGACAATAAAAACAAGGGCAACAAAAGGGAATAAATAAATATAAAGAAATGGCATTTTGTCTTCTAGGATACCATATTCCAGTTTTATGTATTTTTATTACCAGAGCACTGCTTAGTTCTGGCTTATGGTGGTGCAAGAGATTGAACCTGGGACTTTGGAGCCTCAAGCAGAAGAGTCTCTTTACATAACCATTATGCTATTAACCCCTGCCCCCATATTCTAGTTTTCACCTAGTTTAGCAGCTATACCTTAGTTTGAATTTCTGGTTCCTCATTAGTTCCTGCTCTTCTGCTCTGTCTGCCTGAACTGAACTCTGGATTTTAGAAACTCATTACCCAATACCTTCTTGACAACTTACACAAAAGTCTCAGTGCAAACTTCAGTTCCTGCTCAGATGTATGTAATGAGACCTTCCATAACTATCTTATTGAAAATTGCCACCCCCACACCACTATACGATAGAGCTGACTAGTGCCCTGAGTGGGGCTGGGGAAATAGCATGGCGGTTTACACAACAGACTGACACATGTAATGGCTGAGGATCAAACTCAAGACCATGCGTGAGCCCACTGTGCTACCTCCCAGACTGCATAACAGACTTTTATACCTAAGGCACACTGGAGGTCCCAGGTTCAATCCCCAGTGACAGTTAAAGCCAAAGATGAACAGTACTTCAGTTAGAAGAGAACAAAGTGGGGAGGTAAGGCCACCACAGTACCACTAGCATGCTCTATTCCCCCTCAGTTTTCTTCATACTCTTGATACCTTGGAAATGTGAAGCAGTGTGGGCAGGTGTCTCTTTCTCCTCTAGCTCCCCTTCCCCTCTCAATTTCTTTGTCGTATCAGATAAAATATTTTAGGGGTCAGGTGGTGGTGGACCTGGTTGAGCACAAACATCACACTGTGCAAGGATCTGTGACCAAGCCCCTGGTCCCCACCTGCATGGGGGAGGCTTTATAAGTGATGAAACAGTATTGCAGGTGTCTCTCCATCTCCCCTTCCTCTCAATTTCTCTCTATGCAAAAGTGAATACTTGAACTATTAAAAAAAAGAAAAAGATAAATCATGTGCATGGAAGCCCACAGAATGTGGAAACCACTCTGGTTGGCACAATGAAGTTACAGTTTTTAGAAAGGAAGTGACAAACTGTAATTTAAAAAGGAGTTTTTGCATGGGCTGGTTCTTTACATATGCACATCTCAAATCTTTCTTTTTCTTTCTTTTTTTCCCCCTTGCCATCAGGGTTATTACTGGGGCTCAGGGCTGATACTATGAATCCACTGCTCCTAGTAGGTGTTCTTTTTTTCCCTCCTCACCCCCTCCTAATCTGTTTGCTAGAGAGAAATTGAGAGGGGAAGGGAAGACAGAAAACTGCAGCCTGCTTTATAGCTTATGAAGCGTGTGTGTCCCTACAGGTGGGGGTGGGGGACTTGAACCTGGGTCCTTTCGAATGGTAATTTGTGTGCTCAACCTGTTGTGCCACCTCCAGGCCTCTCAAACATTTTATAATCTCTCTGTAAATTATACAAGTGGTTGGAGAATTTTTTTCCCCACTGTTTCTTCACCTAGACTAGTCTGGCATTTAGTAGGTGTTCAGCACATATTGAGTGAGTGGGTGCTAAGAAGGACATAAGTAAATGATACTACAGAGAAGGGAATGTTTTAAATATTTAATTTTTATTTTGAATAGAGACAAATTCAGAGGAAAGGGGGACATAATTGGGTGGGGAGCGGAACACCTGCAGCACAGTTTCACCACTTGTGAAGCTTCCCTGCAGATGGGGACTGAGGACTTGAACCTGGGTCCTTGTGTACTATAATATGTGTGGGCTCTATCAGGTGTGTCACCACCTGGCCCTAAAAGAAAGTATTTAAAGTGCTCTGGACAACAAGGGCAACAAAAGGAAATAAATAAATAAATTTTAAAAATTCTTAAAAAATGCTTTGGAGCATATTTTGAATTTTTTAAAAAGATTTTATTTATTGTTCATGAAGAATATAGGAGAGAAGGAACCAGATATCACTCTACAAGTGATGCCAGGGATTGAACTCAGGACCTCATGGTTGAGAGTCTACTTATTGCACCACCTTCCGGACCACTCACATTGTGAATTAAAAAAAAAAAAAATTATTTATTTATTTTCCCTTTTGTTGCCCTTGTTGTTCAACATTGTTGTGGTTATTGATGTCGTTGTTGGATAGGGAAGAGAGAAATGGAGAGAGGAGGGGAAGGCAGAAGGGGGAGAGAAAGATAGACAACTGCAGACCTGCTTCACAGTTTGTGAATCGATTTCCCTGCAGGTGGGGAGCCAGGGGATCGAACCGGGATCCTTAAGCTTTGCGCCATGTGCACTTAACCTGCTGCGGCACTGCCCGACTCCCACATTGTGAATTTTTAAAAAATATATTAGTGACTTAATTGATTTACAGAATCTCACCATCAAAATTCTGCATCCCCATTGGAAACTACAGTAATTCCCCCCCAAGGTTGCAGATATGGGTCATTAATATTTCTACAACTATCTGTCTATATTTGTATATATTTGACCATTTTTTCCTATGGTGCTGCTTTCTCCCTTCCCACGTCACACCTGTACACATATTACTATTTCTGAATGCCTTTCTTCTCTCTCCAGGTCCTGATGGAGTTAGAGTCCAGAGTTTTCTGGTCCCCTATCACTTCTCCCATGTTGGGACTATGGAACAAAATTGGGGGTGTGTGTGCAGAAGGTGGGAGTCTGGCTCTGGTAATTGCTGTGCTGGACATGGGTGTTGGCAGGTCAATCCCTACCCCAGCCTGTTTATTTATTATTATATATATTTTTTATTATATATATATATTTTTCTTTTATTAGTGATTTAATGATGATTAACAAGATTGTAGGATAAGAGAGGTACAATTCCCACCCCCCAGAGTTCTGTATCCTTTATCCTCCACTGGAAGTTTTCCTTTTTAAAAAATATTTACCCCACCTGCAGGGGAGTCGCTTCACAGGTGGTGAAGCAGGTCTGCAGGTGTCTATCTTTCTCTCCTCCTCTCTGTCTTCCCCATCTCTCTCCATTTCTCTCTGTCCTATCCAACAACGACAACAACAATAATAACTACAACAATAAAACAACAAGGGCAACAAAAGGGAATAAATAAATAAAATAATTAAAAAATATTTAAAATTTATTTTTATTATTGTATAGAGACAGAGAGGAATTGAGAGGGGAGTGAGATAGATAGATAGGGACAGAGACACCTGCAGCCCTGCTTCACCACTCATTAAGTTTTCCCCCTGCAGGTGGGGCCTGGGGTTTGAACCTGGGTTCTTGATTTTTTTTTTAATTTCTTTATTGGGGGATTAATGTTTTACAATCAACAGTAAATACAGTAATTTGTATACATGCATACCATTTCCCAGTTTTCCACATAATAATACAATCCCCACTAGGTCCTCTGTCATCATGTTCCAGAACCTGGGTCCTTGTTAATGTGAGTGTTTAACCAGGTGCGCCACCACCTGGTCCCAGGCTCCCTAATTCTTTATCCCTTTGGGAATATGGACCAAAGATCTTTATGGAATGCTAAAGGTCTGGCTTCTGTAATTGTTTTTCTGCTGAACATCCCCAGCCTGTTTCTATTTTTCCCTAGTGGGTAGGGCTCTGGAGAGGTGAAGTTCTGGGACACACTGATAAGGTCATCTGCCCAGGGAAGTCAGAATGGAATTCTAGTAGCATCTGCAACTTGGTAGCTAAAAGGCAGTAGGATATAATGCAGGACAAAATGCTTAATAAACAGGAACAAAAAGTAGGAATAGAGTGGGTGAGAATAAGGATCTTGGGGTAGAGGGAACTTAGAAAGTATTACCTAGGTCATTTTTGCTTGAGCTTGATAGCTGACATGCAGGTGACCTAGAAATACTGTCTGGGAAGATGGTGTTAGAGTTGAGATAGGCTAGAAATTTAGATTAAGACAGAGATTAGCTCCCAAATCTAAAGAAAATCTATAAATAAAATTAACTGTCCCATTAACCTGACCCAAGGCCCATGTGTATTCATATTTAGTATGGGAGTCTCTGAGTCCCTATCAGTCTGAGCTCACAGTCCATGGTAACAGCTAGGAGTATTCTAGACTGCACTCATTTCAGAGCCAGTCTTCCCTGAATGGCAGCCTCCCTTTGGAGAGTGGGGGGCACACCGCGAATTTCCATAGTGGAATTTGGGCTGGTTGTTGAAAATGTGAGGTAGAAGAGGTTGGTATATAAGAAAAACACTTTATATCCACTAGAGTGGCTATAATAGAATAGATGGGTAGTAATAAGTCTTGGCAAGCATGTGGAGAAAATGGAACTCTCATAGATTTGTTGATGGAAATGTAGTAGGTGGCAGCCCCTTTTGAAAACAGTTTGGCAGATTCTCAAAAAGTTAAACAGTGGCTACATGACCCACCAATTTCAGTACATTTCCAACCCAATTTTAGACCTGGGAGAACTGAAAACATCTCCTGGGGCAGGAGATGGGGATGGAGAGTGACTGATTTTTTTTTTCCTTTAAATTATCAAGTTAAAAATCAGTACTTTTTTTTTTTTTTTTTTTTTTTTTGCCAGAGTACTACTCAACTCCGGTTTATGGTGGTGCAGGGGATTGAACCTGGGACTTTGGGGCCTCAGACATAACAGTCTGTTTGCATAACCATTATGTTATCTACGTACGCACTGCCCTACTTAATGTTTCTATGAAAAGAAGTTCCTAGATTTTATTGGATTTTGAGTCCCACTGAAAGTTAGTTTGGCAGGGCCAGACAAAATGGTTTCTTAGTACTTACTCAGTCTGTAGTCCTTATTCCCAGCCATACTTTAGAGAGGAAGAGACAGAGGGGAGATACTGTAAGCACCACTTCACCATCCATAGAGCTCCCTTGGTGTACATGGTGCTCTTGTGTGGTGCTAGGATTCAAACCCAAGTCCTCGCGTGGTAAAGTCATTCGCTCTACTAGGTGAGTTATCTATCTTCCATACCTTAGAAAATTTTCAGACACTGGAGTCCAGATTATGGAAACAAGGCCATCATATTTATATTCACATTTTGTAAGACTAATTTTACATAAGCTAAGACATCCAGTCATGGGAAAGATTTGTAAAACTGCCCCACCTCTGTTTTTTTTTTTTTTTTGCCTCCAGGGTTATCTCTGGGGGCTCAGTGTTCACTGCTCCTATGGCCATTTTTTTTTCTCTTGAAATTGAAAAAGTAGGCGAAGATAGAGAAGTAGAAAGGAAAATAAACACCTACAAACTTGCTTCACTGCTTGTGAAGCTACCTGCAGGTGGGGAGCTGGGGGCTGGAACTGAGATCCTTGAGTTTCTTACTATGTATGCTTAATCCGGTGTGCCACTGCCAGGCCACCCCCACCTCTGATTTCATCTGCATCCTCTTTCTAGCAAATGAAAGCAATTAGAATACTTCACAGCTTGCAACTTTTGGCAACCACACTGAAAGAGTCCACTATCTCCTTTGCTGTTTTGGAATTAATGTCATCACAAAGATGGAGGTCTTTTTTTTTTTTTTTTTTTTTTTTTTATAAACCTATCCTGGTGAGCCCTGCTGTACACCATATACAATATGCAAGCCTGCTACTATAGTTCCAATAATTCTTCACTGCCTACTTACTCTCAGGACAACAACAAATAGTACTTATTAGCACTTATTCTTATTAAAATGAGATATAAGTTTGATGACTGTCTCATTGTGTTGACAGTAAAGTCATGATGCATTTTTACATATAAAACTTATTAGAATATATAGAGCACTGTATTTTATTTTTTACTTTATTAATTATTTTGATTTCTTTATTATGGGATTAATAGATTACAGCTGACGGTAAAATACAGTAGTTTGTACATGGACATTTCTCAGTTTTCCACATAACAATTCAACCCCCACGAGGCCCTCCTCTCCTCTGCCATCATGTTCCAGGACCTGAACTGTTCCCCCAACCCCAGAGTCTTTTATTTTGGTGCAATACACCAACTCCAGTCCAAGTTCTGCTTCATGTTTTGCTCTTTGCTCTTGTTTTTTAACTTCTGCCTATGAGTGGGATCATCCCATATTCATCCTTCTCTTTCTGACTTACCTCAGTTAACATGATTTCTTCAAACTCCATCCAAGATGAGGCATTTTTAATAGCTGAGTAGTATCCCATTGTGAATATAGGCCACAACTTATTCAGCCATTCATCTGCTGTTGGACACCTGGGTTGCTTTTGGCTATTATAAAATGTGCTGCTATGAACATAGGTATACAAAAATCTTGCATGTGTATTTTAAAGGGAAGTCATTCAATCTTAGTCACCCTTTTATAGTATTTTAAAGTATATATAAAGTACATATAAAGTATATAAGGTATGAAAGGTATATACCTTATGATACAGGTATCTAATGTCAAAGTACATACATTTTCTTTTTTTTTTTTTTTATTTAAGAAAGGATTAATTAACAAAACCGTAGGGTAGAAGGGGTACAACTCCACACAATTCCCACCGCCCAATCTCCATATCCCACCCCCTCCCCCGATAGCTTTCCCATTCTCTATCCCTCTGGGAGCATGGACCCAGGGTCATTGAGGGTTGCAGAAGGTAGAAGGTCTGGCTTCTGTAATTGCTTCCTCGCTGAACATGGGCGTTGACTGGTTGGTCCATACTCCCAGTCTGCCAAAGATGGAGGTCTTAACACTAGTCAGCATCTACCAAGTACTACTATGCCTGGGAATTAATCTTCATAGATTTCCACTCATTGCTAATTCTATTTATTTTTATGCTGTATAAATGAAAACTAGGGAGTCGGGCGGTAGCGCAGTGGGTTAAGCGCACGTGGCACAAAACACAAGGACCCAAGTAAGGATCCCGGTTCAAGCCCCTGGCTCCCCACCTGCAGTGGAGTAGCTTCACAAGTGGTGAAGCAGGTTTGCAGGTGTCTGTCTTTCTCTCCCCCTCTCTGTCTTCCCCTCCTCTCTCCATTTCTCTCTGTCCTGTCCAACAACGACGACATCAGTAACAACCACAATAATAATAACTACAACAGTAAAACAACAAGGACAACAAAAGGGAATAAACAAATACATATTATAATAAAAAGAGGAACCTAGTGATTTTTAAAAAATATTTTATTAACAAAAGCTGGGGGTGGGACCAGAGCATCACTCTGGCACATGAGATGTTGAGGATCAAATTCAGGACTTTATAATTCCAAGTCCAGTGCTTTACATAGGAATTTCTTGCTTTATTTTTATTTGTTTATTTATTTATTTTGTGGGGTGGTCACCAGGACTTCACTGCTCTTGACTGCTTCCCCCCAGTCCCCCCAGATAGAAGGAAAGTTCAATATGAAGTTTCCTCTAGTGCAGTGGAGGCTGGGCTCTAACCTGGGTCTCATGTAGTGCAAAACAACACACTATCCAAGTGAATTGTCCTGTTGGCCCTATTGGTCTTATTTTAGAGACGAAAAAACTGAAGTGAAATAATAAAGAGGTAAACAGACAAATTTTGAATTCAGAACTAACTGATTTTAAAATTAGTTCATAACTGCTTTGTTGAGTATGATAAAGGAGAATACAAACATGTTTGTGTTCAGGACATTGCTGTGGGTTTTTGCACTCAAGATTTCTTGTCAGTTGAACTGTCTTTATGTCAAATGTATGTTAGGTGGTGTGCGCATATGTGTGCACATGTATAGCAGTTCTGTCTAGTAAGCGGATTACATTTGTGCAAACTGTGTAATGGGCTCTACCAGAAACAAACCAGGACATTTGAACAAAGTGGTTTATAGTGTTTCTTTTTTAAATTTCTTTATTGGGGAATTAATGGTTTACATTCGACAGTAAATACAATAGTTTGTACATGCATAACATTTCTTAGTTTTCCATATAACAATACCAAAGTGGTTTATAGTTAATTGACTTCTTAGTACTGTCGACTGGTTCTCATGTACATAGAATATTACTACAGGATTGGTATTTGATTTAAGAGATTTTCAAATTGATTTTTTTTTTTTTTGCCTACAGTGTTATTGCTGGGGATCATCGGTGCCTGCACCACAAATCCACTGCTCCTGGAGGCAATTTTTTCCCTTTTTTTTTTGTTGCCCTTGTTTTTTATCATTGTTGTGGTTATTTTTAAAATATATATATTAAATATTTATTTTTCCCTTCTGTTGCCCTTGTTTTATGGTTGTTCTTGATGTCATTGTTGTTGGATAGGACAGAGAGAAATGGAAAGAGGAGGGGAAGACAGAGGGGGAGAGAAAGACAGATACCTGCAGACCTACTTCACCACCTGTGAAGCGAGTCCCCTACAAGTGGGGAACCGGGGGCTGAACCAGGATCCTTACGTCCTTGCGCTTTGGGACACCTGCTCTTAACCGGCTGCGCTACCGCCCGACTCCCTAAATTTTTTATACTTATTCCCTTTTGTTGCCCTTGTTGTTTTATTGTTGTAGCTATTATTGTTGTTATTGATGTCATTGTTGTTGGGTAGGACAGAGAGAAATGGAGAGAGGAGGGGAAGACAGAGAGGAGGAAAGATTATCACCTGCAGTGTACTTCACCGCTTGTGAAGTGACTCCCCTACAGGTGGGGAGCCAGGGATGGGGATCGAACCGGGATCCTTACTTGGGTCCTTGAGCTTTGCGCCACGTGCGCTTAACCGGCTGCGCTACCGCCCAAGCCCCTTTCAAATTGATTTTATCTTCAGTGCATTCATGTGTGGCCTAAATTCCTGTAGAGACATTTGATAACCTGCCTGGACATGCTTTAGCAATGATAACTAGATCTGAGCTACCAGTGTTACAGTTTCTATTTAGCATAGATAAATCACTCTTCTGAAAGTATTTTTTTCCATGTAAGACATAAGATTTATTTTTTAGGGTACCTCAAGTTTAGACCACTTGGTATCAGAATACATTCCCCCAAATAATACTAAAACACACAAATGGGAATTTCTTAATATGAGTTGATTTAATCCCTATCTTTCTGCTGGAATAGAGCACATAAATATTCAAGGAATATTGTGGAAATCAGCCTAATTCTCAAGGATGCACAATTCTAATGTCTTTTAAAATCAGGAAATACAAAATGTGACTCTTGTAATGGAAATGCTATGAATGTAGCTGAGTACCTGGAAAACTGGGTGGGGGGGTGTTCATGGGGATTAGTATAGGAGAATGTTTTCTGTGAAAATGTTTCTTAGTTCAGAAGTATAGAATATATCATGTCTACATAAAAAGCCAGTTAATCATCTTCTAATGCTTTTATGCAAATTATTATATTTGACTTTCATTTAGAGTTGCCATTAACACCTGGAACGCTAAGGTTGATAACAGATAAAATTTTAATGAATACATAAATTAAAAATTTGAATCATATTTAGACTGATTTGTAGCACTTTTTTAAAAAAAGATTTCCTCCCCCCACCAAAAGATTAAAAAATTTTTAAAAATATTTATTTATTCCCTTTTGTTGCCCTTGTTTTATTGTTGTAATTATTGTTGTTGTTATTGATGTCATCGTTGTTGGATAGGACAGAGAGAAATGAAGAGAGGAGGGGAAGACAGAGGGGGAAAGAAAGATAGACACCTGCAGACCTGCTTCACCGCGTGTGAAGAGATTCCCCTGCAGGTGGGGAGCTGGAGCTCAACCGGGATCCTTATGCCGGTCCTTGCGCTTGGCGCCACGTGTGCTTAACCCTCTGAGCTACCGCCCGACTCCCCGAGATTTTTAAAAAAATATTTGTTTATTCCCTTTTGTTGCCCTTGTTTTTTATTTTTGTAGTTATTGATATCATTGTTGTTAGATAGGACAGAGAGAAATGGAGAGAGGAGGGGAAGACAGAGAGGGGGAGAGAAAGACACCTGCAGACCTGCTTCACTGCTTGTGAAGTGACTCCCCTGCAAATGGGGAGCCAGGAGCTTGAACCCGGATCTTTGCACCAGCTACCGCTCGACTCCCCTGTAGCAACTTTATATATTACAAATCCTCTTGAAATCTAAAAATCACAGAATGAGACAGCAAATAAAAGGAGTCTGACTTTGAATTTAAAAAAAATGGTAAACAAGTATGACATGGAGTAGTGTTTTCCTGCCCTTCGCAACAATTTGTGCAGGTGATAAACCTGTATTATTACAGATGACTTTTAAATGTTTGCATGCCTTGTGACAATACTTGTCCTTTTAAATGAAGATTTCTCTTCCTCTATACCCTTATTTCTTTAAAAAGCACATATTTGTTCATTATCTGAGAGGTGGTGTAGTGGATGAAGTGTTAGGCTGTAAGCATGAGATGATGATCCTGAGTTTGGTTCCTTGTGCTGAGTTTGATTCCTTGTGCTATATTTGTCAGAGTGATACTTTGGCGCTCTCTCTTTCTCTCTGTCATTAATAAATAAATCTTTTTAAAAGTTTTTTTAAATGAAAATAAAATGCCTTTTTGAAAAAACAGAAAGTGAAGAGGAGAAACCCTTATAGATTATCCAGGTTAATCTACATTAACTATATGATGTAGGGGAGTCAGGCGGTAGTGCAGTGGGTTACCCATACGTGGCACAAAGCCCAAGGACAGGCTTAAGGATCCCGGTTCGAGCCCTTGGCTCCCCACCTACAGGAGAGTCGCTTCACAAGTGGTAAAGCAGGTCTGCAGGTGTCTATCTTTCTCTCCCTGTCTCTGTTTTCCCCTCCTCTCTCCATTTCTCTCAGTCCTATCTAACAGTGACTTCAACAACAATAAAAAGACAACAAGGGAAACAAAAGAGAAAATAAATAAATATAAAAAAATTAAAAAACAAAACAAAACTGTATGATGTCTTTCACCTCCTTGTCACATTTACATATATATGTGTACTTATATAATCACATCCTTGCTTTTTATACAAAGCCACAATAATGATTTTATTATTTAAAAATTGTATTTACTTATTAAGTAGAGGCAGAAATTTAGAGGAGAGGGGGAGATAGAGAGCAGCCCTGCTTCCCCACTTGTGAAGCTTTCCCCCTGCAGGTGGGGACCAGGGGCTTGAACCCTGAAGGAGTGGGTACTGGCACACTATAATATGTGTGCTTAACCAAGTGCACCACCACCTGGCCTTTAATGATTACAGTTTATTATAAGTTTAACTTATACTGTGCACTGTTCTTGGTGGTTTTAAATATATTTAATATATAACATTTTTTAAGTAGTAGGTGTTATTATTATCTCTGTTTAACAGATTAGGACCTGAAAGCTCAGAGAGAGCAGGCAGTGTGTCCTGAAGTGTTTTTTTTTTTTAATTTTTTAAATTTATTTCTTTATTGGGGAATTAATGTTTTACATTCAACAGTAAATACAATAGTTTGTACATGCATAACATTCCCCAGTTTCCCATTCAACAATACAACCCCCACTATGTCATTTATCATCCTTCATGGACCTGTATTCTCCCCACCCACCCACCCCAGAGTCTTTTACTTGGGTGCAATACGGCAATTCCATTTCAGGTTCTGCTTGTGTTTTCTTTTCTGATCTTGTTTTTCAACTTCTGCCTGAGAGTGAGATCATCCCATATTCATCCTTCTGTTTCTGACTTATTTCACTCAACATGATTTTTTCAAGGTCCATCCAAGATCCCCTGAAAACAGTGAAGCCAGCATTTTTTAAAGCTGAGTAGTATTCCATTGTGTATATATACCACAACTTGCTCAGCCACTCATCTGTTGTTGGACACCTGGGTTGCTTCCAGGTTTTGGCTATTACAAATTGTGCTGCCAAGAACATATGTGTACACAGATCTTTTTGGATGGATGTGTTGGGTTCCTTAGGATATATCCCCAGGAGAGGAATTGCAGGGTCATAGGGTAGGTGCATCTCTAGCCTTCTGAGAGTTCTCCAGACTGTTCTCCACAGAGGTTGGGCCAATTGACATTCCCACCAGCAGTGCAGGAGGGTTCCTTTGACCCCACACCCTCTCCAGCATTTGCTGCTGTTACCTTTTCTGATGTTTGACATTCTCACAGGAGTGAAGTGATATCTCATTATTGTCTTGATTTGCATTTCTCTGACAATCAGAGACTTGGAGCATTTTTTCATGTGTTTCTCGGCCTTTTGCATCTCTTCTGTGGTGAATATTCTGTCCAAGTCCTCCCCCCATTTTTGGATGGGGTTATTTGTTGTCTTGTTGTTGAGTCTGGCAAGCTCTTTATATATGTTGGTTATTAAACTCTTATCTGATGTATTATATGTAAAGATCTTCTCCCATTCTGTGAGGGGTCTCTTTGTTTGGGTAGTGGTTTCTTTTGCTGTGAAGAAGCTTTTTAATTTGATGTAGTCCCATAGGTTTATACTTGCCTTAGTCTTCTTTGTGATTGGATTCGTTTCATTGAAAATGTCTTTAAAATTTATGCAGAAAAGAGTTCTGCCAATATTTTCCTCTAAGTATTTGATAGTTTGTGGTCTAACATGCAAGTCCTTGATCCACTTGGAATTTACTTTTGTATTTGGTGAAATACAGTGATTCAGTTTCATTCTTCTGCATGTTTCAACCCATTGTTTCCAACACCATTTGTTGAAGAGATTCTGCTTTCCCCATTTAATAGTCTGGGCGCCTTTGTCAAAGATTAGATGTCCATAGGTGTGGGGCCTCATTTCTGGGCTCTCAATTCTATTCCACTGGTGAGTGTGTCTATTCATGTTCCAGTACCAAGCAGTTTTGATGACAATGGCCCTATAATACAGTTTGAGATCTGGGAGTGTGATGCCTCCAGTTGTTTTTTTTTCCTCAAGATTGTTTTGGCAATTCTAGGTCTTTTCTGGTTCCAGATAAACATTTGTAGCATTTGTTCTATTCTCCTAAAAAATGTGCTTGGGATCTTGATGGGGATAGCATTAAATATGTAGATGGGTCTGGGTAATATATTCATTTTGATGATGTTAATTCTTCCAACCCATGAACATGGAATATCTTTCCACTTCTTTGTTTCTTTTTCAATTTCCTTGAGTAGTGACTCATAATTTTCAGTATATAAGTCTTTAATTTCTTTGGTTAGGTTTATTCCTAGATATTTTATTGTTTTTGTTGCTATAGAAAAAGGAATTGATTTCTGGATTTCAATTTCTTCTAACTTAGTGTTTGCATAGAGGAATGCCACTGACTTTTGAATGTTAATTTTGTAGCCTGACACATTACTGTATTGCCTAATGATTTCCAAAAGCTTCTTGCTGGATTCCTTAGGCTTTTCCATGTATAATATCATGTCATCTGCAAATAAGGAGAGTTTGACTTCTTCTCTTCCAATCTGTATCCCTTTAATTCCTTGCTCCTGCCTGATTGCTATAGCAAGAACTTCCAACACTATGTTGAATAGTAATGGTGATAGTGGGCAGCCCTGTCTAGTACCTGATCTGAGTGGAAATGCTTCCAGTTTTTTACCATTGAGTATGATGTTGGCTGTAGGTTTGCTATATATAGACTCCACTATCTTCAGGAATTTCCCATCTATTCCCATTTTTTTTAGTGTTTTGATCATAAAGGGATGTTGTATTTTGTCAAAGGCTTTCTCTGCATCTATTGATATGACCATGTGGTTTTTGGTCTTGCTTTTGTTGATGTGGTGGATCACATTGATTGATTTACGTATATTAAACCAACCTTGCATGCCTGGGATAAACCCCACTTGGTCATGATGAACAATCTTTTTGATATACTGCTGTATCCGGTTGGCTAGAATTTTGTTCAATATTTTTGCATCTATGTTCATCAGAGAGATATTGGTCTGAAGTTTTCTTTTTTGGTTGTGTCCCTGTCTGCTTTTGGTATCAGGGTGATGTTGGCTTCATAGAAGCTGGCAGGGAGTATTCCAGTGTCTTCAATCTTCTGGAAGCCTTTTAAAAGTAGAGGTATTAGTTCTTCTTTGAAGGTTTTGTAGAATTCATTTGTAAAACCATCTGGTCCAGGACTTTTATTTTTGGGGAGATTTTTGATAACTGTTTCAATTTCATTAGCTGTGATGGGCCTGTTCCTGTTATCCACTTCCTCTTTACTTAGTTTTGGAAGTTGGTAGGTATCTAGGAAATCGTCCATTTCTTCGAGGTTCTCTAGCTTGGTGGCATATAGTTGTTCATAGAAGCCTCGCATGATATGTTGAATTTCTGCGGTATCTGTTGTGATCTCTCCTCTTTCATTTACTATCCAATTTATTTGGGTCTTCTCCCTTTTTTGTTTTGTGAGTCTGGCTAAAGGTTTGTCGATTTTGTTTACTCTTTCGAAGAACCAACATTTACTTTTGTTGATCTTTTGTATGGTTTTCCTATTCTCAGTGTTATTTATTTCTGCCCTAACTTTAGTGATTTCTGTCCTTCTGGTTGCTTTAGGGTTCCTTTGTTGTTCTTCTTCTAGGTCTTTAAGATGTGCAATCAGGCTGTTTATTTGTGCTTTTTCTTGTTTCCTAATGTGTGCTTGTATAGCTATGAACTTCCCTCTTAGGACTGCTTTAGCTGTGTCCCAAAGATTTTGATAGCTTGTGTCTTCATTTTCATTGAAGTCTCGAAACATTTTGATTTCTTCCTTGATTTCCTCTTTGACCCAGAAGTTGTTAAGAAGTGTACTGTTGAGCTTCCACATTTTGGCACTGTTACTAATCTTTTGTTGATTGTTAAGTGTTAGTTTAATTCCACTGTGGTCTGAGAAGATGCTTGGGATGATTTAAATGCTCTTAAATTGGCTGATGCTGTCTTCGTGGCCTAACATATGGTCTATCCTTGAGAATGACCCATGTGGATTTGAGTAAAATGTGTATTCCAGTTTCTTGGGATGAATGACTCTGAAAATGTCCAATAGTTCTAGTTTATCTATCTCTTCATTTAGCTCCCTTATGTCTTTACTGATTTTCTGCCTGGATGATCTGTCAAGTTGAGAGAGTGGGGTGTTGAAGTCCCCTACTATGATTGTGTTACTGTTAATATATTGCTGTAGCTCTTTCAGTAGAAGTTTGATGTATTTAGATGACTTCTCATTGGGTGCATAGATGTTAATAATTGTTAAGTCCTCTTGATTGACTGATCCTCTGAGCATTAAGTAGTGTCCATTCCTATCTTTTTTAATCTTATCTATTTTAAAGTCTATCATGTCAGATATGAGAATAGCTGCTCCTGCCCTTTTTTGTGGGCCATTGGCTTGTATGATAGTTTTACATCCTTTCACTTTAAGTCTGTGTTTGTCTTGTTGAGTCAGGTGGGTTTCTTGTAGACAGCATATTGTTCAGTTGTGTTTTCTGATCCATCTTCCTACTCTGTGTCTTTTAATAGGTGAATTTAGGCCATTGACATTTATTGATATCAAAGATTGAAGATATTTTAACGCCATTCTTGTAGAGTTTTAGAGTGTTTTGATATATGTCCTATTTGTGGTGGTCTGGTTGTTTATAGGAGACCTTTCAGAACTTCTTTCAGGGCATGCTTGGTGATGGTTGATTCCTTCAACTGTTGCTTGTCTGAGAAGGTTTTGATGCCTCCATCTCGTCTGAATGACAGTCTAGCAGGATATAGTATTCTTGGCTGAAAGCCTTTCTCATTGAGCACTCGATAGATATCTTGCCATTCTCTTCTGGCCTGTAGTGTTTGTATGGAGAAGTCTGCTGCTAATCTTATGGGTTTTCCTTTGTAGGTGACTCTTTGTTTTTCTCTTGCAGCCTTCAGGATCCTTTCTTGATCCTTATTCCTTTCCATTCTAAGTATGATATGTCTTGGTGTCTTTAGGTCTGGGTTAATTCTGTTTGGGACTCTCTGGGCTTCTTGAATTTTTATGTCTTTGATGTTGTCTAGACTAGAGAAGTTTTCAGCTACTATGGCCTGGAAAATGCTTTCTTCCTCTCCTTCTCTTTCTTCCTCAGGTATGCCAATAATGCATATATTGTTTCTTTTGAAGTCATCCCATAGGACTCTGTTGTTGTTTTCAGCATCTCTTAATCTCTTTTTGAGATCTCTTACTTCATTTTTATTTGTCTCTAATTCATCCTCAATCTTGCTAATTCTGTCTTCAGCCTCATAGATTCTATTTTCTTTGCCCTCTACTGTTTTCTGGAGTTCATCTATTTTGTTGCCTTGCTCTGATAGTGTTTTAGCTTGTTCAGCTAGTTGCGTTCTTAGCTCAGCGATTTCAGCTTTCAGCTCTCTAATAACCATGAGATAATTAGTATTTTCTTCCATAGTCTCATTTGTTGTTCCTGCATTTCTGATTACAATTTTTTCAAATTCTTTACTCACTCCTGTTATTATTTCCTTAGCTAATGTTTGGATGTTGAACTCGTTATTTTGTGCTTCACCCTCTGGAGGACTTTTAGCTGGACTCTTGTCCTGGTTCGATTCTCCAATATTTTTTCTTGTTGTTTTAACCATTTTGTATATTATGTTATGAGTTCCCTTTATCAGTACTTTTCAAATTATTGATCACTATTTCTGGGATTGACTTGTGTCTAAGTAAGTTAATTAAAGGGTTCACAGTGGTGGAAGTTAACAGTTATTTCAATCCCTGAGTTGGAGCTCAGTGTTTTAAAAGCCTCTTTCTTTTTTTTTTTTCCTTTCCTGCAGGCTATGGGAGCCTGAGGGCTTTTAAACTATCAATAGGCTTCATAGCTTAATCATTGACTCCTGACCAAGAGATAAAGCAGGGTGTGGCAGAGATAATCTAGTGGTTATGCAAAGAGACTTTCATAGCCCCTCAGCTATGCCACCGAGGTATAGGTCTTCTGAGTTTCCTGGTTAGATCTCTGTCCCCTGGTGTCCCTTTCTGTCGCTGCTCCAGATTCTGAGGGTAGTAGCAATGGAGACTCAGAGTTGCACTTGGTGAGTCTCTGGGGAGTCCTCTCCTCCCTTAAGCTGTCCCCTTATTGGTGGAGCAGACTGGAGGTGGTATCTCTACTGATAAACTGCTGAACTGCAGTCACTTAATCTCTCCTTAGGCCCCTCTCTCCTCTCTGTCACCAGCCACAGGTGTTTGTACTCACCGGTGATTTACTGGGTTCCTGTGGTCATTCTAGTGCTGTCTTGTTTCGGTCCCGGGTGGTCTCCTTTGGTATTCCTAGTTGATCCGGGAGAGGAGAGGAGAGGAGAGAAAGCGATCTGCTTCTCGTAGCTCTGCCTCCAGAAGTCGAATCTCCTGAAGTGTTTTAACAAGGCATAATTTTCTTATTCTTTTTTTTTAAATTTTTTTTATTTATAAGAAGGAAACATTGACTAAACCATAGGATAAGAGGGGTACAACTCCACACAATTCCCACCACCAGAACTCTGTATCCCATCCCCTCCCCGATAGCTTTCCTATTCTTTTTAAAAAATTTTTAACTTTATTTGTTTTCCCTTTTGTTGCCCTTGTTGTCTTTTTATTGTTGTTGTAGTTATTAGTTATTATTGGTGTTGTTATTGATGTCGTCATTGTTAGGACAGAGAGATATGGAGAGAGGAGGGGAAGACAGAGTAGGGGAGAGAAAGATAGACACCTGCAGACCTGCTTCACCGCCTGTGAATTGACTCCCCTGCAGGTGGGGAGCTGGGGGCTCGAACTGGGATCCTTACTTGGGTTTTGCGCCACATGTGCTTAACCCATTGCGCTACCGCCCGACTCCCAGCTTTCCTATTCTTTAACCCTCTGGGAGTATGGACCCAAGGTCATCGTGGGATGCAGAAGGTTGAAGGTCTGGCTTCTGTAATTGCTTCCCTGCTGAACATGGGCATTGACAGGTCAATCCATACTCCCAGCCTGTCTCTTACTTTCCCTGGTGGGGCAGAGCTTTGGGGAAGCAGGGCTCCAGGACACATTGGTGGGATCATCTACTCAGGGAAGTCTGGTTGGCATCATGCTAGCATCTGGAACCTGGTGGCTGAAAAAGAGTTAAGACATAAAGCAGAGCAAATTGTTGACTAGTCATGAACCTAAAGGCTAGAATAGTGCAGATGAAGATTTGGGGGTCTCTGTTTTGTAGATAGTTAATAGGCCTATTTTATTTATATTCCAAAGGGCCCAGGACTATATTACTGCTTTTTTTTTTTCTTCTTTTTTTTTTCTGAACCTGACATCTGATATGCGGGTGGACCCAAGTTACTGTCTGAGAACATGATGTCATGGCTGGAAAAAGGACCAGAAAGCTGGATCAGAGAAGAGAGTAGCTCCCAAATATGGGAAAAGTGTATAAATGTTGACTGTAAACCCCATTGATTTGATGTTATCTGGGGCCCATATTCTGCTTAGTTGCCTATGTAACCTCTGCATCCCTGTAGATCTGAGCTCACATTCTGTGGTCATGAGTAGGAATGTTCCAAGTTGCCCCAATTTCAGGACCCATCTTCCTCAGGTGGAAGATAGAGTTTGTTGTCCAGGCTCCCTTCAGAGGATGGAACATTCTCTACCATTGTTGATCCATGTTGAGGGCAAGGTCCTATGGAGGCCCACAGAGGGGTCTATTGTGTTGTTCCTGATAGAGATGACCAGTAACAATGGAGAGAGGGATTTATTCAAGGTCTAGGCCCATCTTGTCTGTTTGGGAATCTCAGGATTCCCCAACTAGGGCCCCAGCTGATGGGGTGGCCTGATAGTGACTAAAGAGTCATCGTTAAAGTATGCCAGTCTCTTGCCCTTATTCAGCTTTTATAGTCCTTACTTTGATAAGGTTAGCTTTGGAGTGACTGGGGGAAGTGTAATAGGTAGTAGGTGAGGAGGGTATCTAAGTCTAAGTAGACACTATTTCATTAGGAACTTTTTGGTGTCTTTTTGGGTCTTTTTACTTGCTTGCTGCATGTACTGACTCACTGTAGACTATTGTGCACTTTTGCTTTCAGGTATATATTTTGCCCTAATATATGGATACATGTGAACATATGTCCTATCTCATGAGACCTAGTCTAAATCTAGGTTTTGGGACTTTGTTAGGAAGTGAACCACCTGGAATGGAATTAGAGAATACTGTGAAAGGCAAGGTCTCACCCGAGTAGTGAGGCTGAAGGGTTGACATTCCATGCCTGATGTCTCTGGACATAGTCTGAAGTGAAGCTTGCTGAGGTGGTACTCGTGGTGGTATTTGCATTGATTAGATTGAGATCAGCAGGTGCAGTGTCAGTTGGTATGAATTGAGAGAAGCATGCAGGAAAATGAGCCCCACCCTAGAGGTTCCAGGGTTGGGGGAAATACAGGATCTATAGATGAAGCAGGAGGTACCTGCTGTCTTGGGATTTAAGAAGGCAATAGAGAGTTACTGCTATAATCAAATTATTTGGCAATTGTGTTAACTTTGAAAATCCCTTTGTTAGGATTTGCTGTATCATACATAACATTACTATAATTTATGTCCTTTGACATTATTTGTATATAGCTGTGTCTTATAGAGTAATGCCACCAGTTGCTTCTGTTCTCCCTGGTCTAAGCTTTTAAGAGAGTCAGTATTTCTTTTTTTAAATTATTTTATTTTATTTTATTTATTATTGGATAGAGACAGAGAAATTGAGGGAAAGGGAGAGACAGAGAGGAAGAGAGACAGAGACACCTGCAGCCCTGCTTCACCACTCCTGAAGCAAGTGAGGACCAGGGGCTTGAACCCAGAACCTTGCACACTGTAATGTGTGAGCTTAACCAGGTACACCACCGCCTGTCCCTGAGAGTCAACATTTCAAAGACTCAACCTATGGATAGGAAAGTTACCAGGGGAGGGGATGGGATGTGGAGTTCTGGTGGTGGGAATTGTGTGGCTTTGTACCCCCCTTGTCCTATGGTTTTTGTCTGTGTTCCCTTTTTATAAATAAAAATTATATAAAAAATAAATAAAATGAACAATAATAAAAAAAGGCAGAATTTTAACCCAAAATCTAACTCTGAAACCCTAACGATGTTACTGGATTATATTCCCCTTACAGTCAGTACATGGAAGCTGTTACTATTAACTAAACTTGTCCCCTGGGAATAGTTTTCTCTATGACTCTGAAAATGGAGATGTTACCCATGCTCTAAAGGTCAGAAGAGCTGGGGGTCACATGTAGTCACTGTCCTGCTGCTCATGGGTAATACCAACTTAACATAGTTATAATCAGATAATTTCACTGCTATCCTTCTCTGCTGCTGTCCTCTGCACCCTCCTCACCATTCAGCAAATAGAGTTCCGTTGGTCTTGAAGGTTCTCCTCTAGCCATGCTCTCATCCTGGACAGATTCATTGTCTCTCTTGCTCTCTATCTTCCCTACATTCTCCATATCTGACTTTCTCTATCCAATAAATAAATAAATAAATAAATAATTTTAACAAGTATATTTATTATTATTATGATTTTTGCCAGAGTACTGCTCAGCTCTAGCTTATGGTGGTGAAGGGGACTGAACCTGGGACCTTTGGTGCCTCAGACATGAAAGTCCTTTTGTATAACCATTATGCTATCTCCCCAAATAATTTTTTTTTTTTTGCCTCCAGGGTTATTGCTAGAACTTAGTGCTTGCACTATGAACCCACTGCTTTTGGTGGAATGTATTATTATTGTTATTATTATTGGATAGGACAGAGAGAAATTGAGAGGGGTGGGGGAGTCAGAGAGGGAGAGAGAAAGATACCTGCAAACCTGCTTTACTACTTGTGAAGCAACCTCCCTATACGTAGTGAACCAGGGCCTCGAACTAGGATCCTTGCACAGGTCCATGGGCTTTGTAGTATGTGCGCTTAACCCTTTGTGCCACTGCCCGTCAGCCCCCTCCCCAAATAAAGTTTTAAAAATATTTAATTTATTTTTTTAATGAGAAAGAGCAGAGGAGAGAGAGAGAGAGAAAGAACCAGATAATTCTCTGGTACATGCACTGCCAGGGATTAAACTCAGAACCTCATGGTTGAGAGTCCAATTCTATATCCACTGTGCCACCTCCTAGACCACAACCCAAAATAATTTTTTAATACCGAAAGACTACATCCATAATTTTTGTATCAACTTTTTTGTATTTATAGTGTAGTAGCTATTGACATGGTGCATTTTCAAATAATATGCATTACTAACATTTTTTCCATTACTTTATTTAGTGTAGACAATCAACTAAACAATGAATCAAGCTCTAATTTATAGCATTTGCTTATTTGCATGACAGAAATACTGTTATAGCCAATTTTCAGCTGATAATTGTTGTCACTAAACATAGAGTTGGAAGAGGAGTGCAATGGCACAGCATTGGATAGTTCCACATGCAGAGTCAGTGCTATTAAGCGTAGGTAATAGTAAAATAATTAGGATTTGGTGTTAAAAACTTAAGAACTTTGTCTTTAGTGCACTTTAACTGTAAGTTGGTACAGCTTTTCAGTAATGGCTGTATTTCATAAACCAGCTTGTATAATTCCTGAAATTTAATGGTCAGCTCTCATTTGGTGCAAGCTGGCCATAGACTATTGCTATGTATGGTCACCTTTGCACTTGTGCTGTGACTATAGTCCATCAATCCACCTCTCTCATTTTCTCTGTTATCCATATGCTTGCTTACAGTTTGATTCATGTTTTGTCTACTCCGGACACACCACAACCTGACTTTTGCCCTTTCCACGACAGACCATACTCTAAATGAGAGCTGCTTTTCATTTCTTGGCTCCTGAATTTCCAATTTTACCTGGGGATCTCTCCTGAGTAGCCTGCTTTCCTTTTCCTGCTTTTAGTTTAATGATCTCATTCAATCCCTGCAGTTTAGTAATATTGATGACTCTCGACTCTGTGATTCTCTCTCCGAAGCTTCAGATCTATTTGTCCAAAGCCTATTGGACATTTCTCTTCTCTTGTATAATTCAAAGCCAGTATTACAAGGGTGTTTTCCCGTGCTTCAACTTCCACCTCTCAAATTCTGCCATTGTCCTATTTTTCTTTCCTCAATAAATGGAAATACCTTATTTAGTATATCATTTGAGCTTGACATCTGGAGGTCACCTTTGATTCCTTTGTTTTCCTCATGATCCGCACCTTTCACCCTACCAAATCCAGACTTATCCATCCATTCATTGAACTTTTCAGCAAATGTCTACCAGAATGGCTGCAGAGTATATTGGGTGAAAACATTAGAAATCCAACTCAGCCTGCCGAGAACTAGATCCTGACTCTGACATTTACTTAGTTCTATAACTTCAGGAAATTTTCTTGCTCACACCGTGTTTCTGTTTTCTGTTCTTATTTGCCTTCCCCACCACCTCTTTCTTCTTCAGGATGTATTTGTTATGAGAGGGAATGAATGGGGGGGGGGGCTGGACAGTGGCACACCTGACTGAGTGCACATATTACAGTGTGCAAGGACCTGGGTTCAAGCCCCTGTCCCCACCTGCAGGGGAGAAGTTTCATGAGTCGTGAAGCAGGACTGCAGGTGTCTCTCTATCTCCCCCTTCTCTCTTGATTTCTGGCTGTCTCTATCCAATAATAAATGAATATAATTTTAAAAAGGGGGGGACCAGGTGGTGGCACACCTGATAGAGTACACATGTTACAGTGTGCGAGGACCAGGGTTCAAGCCCCTGTCCCAACCTGTAGGGGGAAAGCTTTGCGAGTGGTGAAGTAGTGCTGCAGCTGTCTCTCTGTCTCTCTCCTTCTCTATCTCCCCTACTCTCTCAGTTTCTGACTATCTCTATCCAACAAAATATAATCTTTAAAAAAAAAGAGAGAATGAGTGAGCGGAGAGAGAGGAAGGGGAGGGAGGAAGAGATAGATGGATAGATAGATAGATAGCCAGAGCATTGCTCAGCTTTGGCATAAGGTGGTGGCTGGGATTGTGATCCATTGGGCCTCAGGCAGGCCCTTTCTCATGTGACTATCAGAATGATCTTCCCAAAACCTAAAGTTGATCGCATTACTTCTATCTGAGCATGCCAGTAAAGGTTTAGCACAAGGCCTAGAAATAGAGAAAGAGAGCTAAAGAGGGAGATCCAGAGAGATACTACAGAATAGTCTACTTGCCCGGGAACTTCCCTCAGTACCATGGTACTTCCACTTGGTGTCAATACCGAAACCCAGGGTCTCATACATGGTAAGTTGTGCACCGTACTGGATGAACTATCTCCTACTCCTCACAGACAAATTAAGAAATAATGATAATCAGAGAACAGACTGGGATAGACATTTACCCAAAGAAGATACATGATTGACCAACAAGTACATCATTAAGGTCATGCAAATCCAAACCACAGTGAGATATCATTGCACACCTGTGAGGATGGCCATAAAGCAACAGCAATAACAAAGTGTTGAGAAGATGTGGAATGGAATAATGGTAGCATTGCTGGTAGGAATAAAGAGTGGATCAGCATTGTGGAAAAGTTTGGTGGTTTCCAAAAGGTTGTACAGAGAATGTAGTTAGTATGCTGTGTGACTCAGTGATTCCACTCTTAAGTAGATACCCAAAGGAACTGAAAGTAGCTATTCAAATAAAATTTATATACAAATGTTTAGGGTATCAC
The DNA here is from genome assembly GCF_950295315.1 of Erinaceus europaeus. NCBI lineage: Eukaryota > Metazoa > Chordata > Mammalia > Eulipotyphla > Erinaceidae > Erinaceus > Erinaceus europaeus. The sequence goes on along the minus strand of NC_080174.1, from coordinate 47,442,552 downwards.
TGTTTACAATAGCCAGAAGGTGAAAATGATTCAAATATTCATCTATATGATGTTTATACATGGATGTATAAACAAAATGTGGTATGTCCATACAATGACAATACTCATTCATAAACATACATGAAATATACATGCTACAATGAACCTTGATGAACATCTTGTGAACCAAAAAAAAAAAGTCATATACAAAAGATTACTTGTCAGACGACCTTACCAATGTGTCCTGGAACCCCATCACCTCAGAGCCCTACCCTACTAGGGCAAGAAAGAGACAGGCTGGGGGTATAGATTGAGCTGTCAACTCCCTTGTCCAGTGGAGAAGCAATTACTAAAGCCAGAAATCCCACCTTCTGCTCCCCACAGAGATCTTTGGCCCATACTCCCAGAGGGATTAAAAAAAGGAGAGATTATTTGTATGATAAATATATCTATATCTATCTGTTTGCCTGCCTATCTATCTATCTATCTATCTATCAGCCAAGGAGGAGATAGAGAATGAGAAAGGGGACCAGGTATTGGTACACCAAGTTAAGTACACATAGTAGCATGAGGACCTACCAAGGATCCTGGTTCAAGACCCTGGCTCCTCACCAGCAGGGGAAGCTTCACAAGCGTTAAAACAGGTCTGCAGGTGTCTGTTTCTCTCCTTTCCTCCTCTCCCCTCTCAATTTCTGTCTGTCTTATCCAATGTGGCGGGGGGAATGATTGAGAAAGAAAAAGACACCTTCAGCACCACTCATGAATTCAGCTTACCTCCTTCAGGTGAGGACCAGGGGCTTGGACCTGGGTCCTTGCACACTATACTGTATGCATTTAATAGTCAAACCACTGGCCCTTTATGACTTCATTTCATTTCATTCTAATTAATTAATTAACTAATTAATTAATTTTACCAGAGCACTGATTAGCTCTGGCTTATGGTGGTGTGGGGGATTGAACCTGGGACTTTGAAGCTTCAGGCAGGAGAGTCTTTTTGCATAACCATTATGCTATCTATCCCCTACTCTATGATCTCATTTTATATTTATTATATTGGAATGAGATAGAATTGAGAGGGAAGAGGGAGTGAAAAAGAGAGACACTTGCAGCACTGCTTCACTGCTTGTGCAGCTTTTCTCCTGAAGGTGGGGATGATTTCATTTTTGTAAGCAGTCCACAATAGATGAATCTACAGAGATAGAAAGTGGGTTGGTGTTTGTCAGGGTAGAGGGGAGGGAAGAATAGGAATTAACTGCTTTATGGGTACAGGTTTTATGTGGGGGTGATAGAATTTTTGGTTAAAGTTTTATTTATTTATTTATTTTAATTTTTTTTCACCAGAGGGGTGGACCTCTGGCTTCTGGTGAGAAGAGGGTTTGAACCCAAAGCCATTCTGCTTCAGAGGCTACGTACAGAGTGACTGCACTAGGTCAGCTCTCTGCGTTTTATTTATCTTTAAGAGAAGTCGTGAGAGACAGAGACCACAGTACTGCTCAGTTCTGACAAATGGTGGTGCTTGGCATTAAACCTGGGATCTTTGGGATCACAGGCATGCAAATCTGGTGTAGCACCAGCACACATCTCTCTGGCCCTAAAAATGTTTTGGAGCTGGATGGAGTGGTAGCTGCACAACACTGAGAATGTACTGAATGTCACTAAGTTGCATTTCTAAAAATGTCTAGTGTAAATTTTGTCTTAATAAAATGTTAAAAACAAATGAAATTGGAGTTGGGTGGTAGTGCAGCGGGTTAAACACACATGGTGCAAAGTGCCAGGTCCGGTGTAAGGATCCCGGTTCGAGCCCCTGGATCCCCACCTGCAGAGGAGTCACTTCACAAGCGGTGAAGCAGGTCTGCAGGTGTCTGTCTTTCTCTCACCCTCTCTGTCTTCCCCTCCTCTCTCCATTTCTTTCTGCCCTATCTAACAACGACATCAATTACAACAACAATAATAACTACAATAATAATAAAACACAACAAGGGCAACAAAAGGGAAAATAAATAAATATTTTAAAAAATTAAAAAAATGAAATACTGGGCCGGGTGGTGGTGCACCTGGTTGAGCGCATATTACAATGCACAGGACTCAGGTTTGAGCCCTCAGTCCCCACCTGCAGGGGCAAAGCTTTGCAAGCGGTAAAGCAGGTTTGCAGGTGTTTTTCTGTCTCTCTCCCTCTCTATCACGCCCTTTCCTCTCAATTTCTGCTGTCTCTATCCAATAAATAAACAAAGATAGTAATAATGAAAAATGAAATACTGATACATGTTATAGTATGGATGAGTTTTGAAGATATCCTGAATGAAAGAAATCAGACACAGAAGATCACATGTTGTATGATTCCATTTATATAAAATATCTAGAATAAATAAATTTGTAGAAATAGAAAGCAGAACAGGTGGGTCGGGTGGTGGCACACTGAGTTAAATACACATAGTATGAAGCACAAGAGCCTGAGCAAGTTTCCCAATTCAAGCCCCCGATTCCCCACCTGCAGAGGGGGTTGCTTTACAAGTGGTGAAACTTGGTCTGCAGGTGTTTCTGTGTCTCTCTCCCACTCTATCTCCTCTTACCTCTCAATTTCTCTCTGTTCTATCCAAAAAAAAAAAAAAAAAAAAAAAGATGGCCACCAGGAGCAGTGGATTTGTAGTGCAGGCACCTCGCCCCAGCGATAACTCTGGAGGCAAAAAGAAAGAAAGAAAAAGAGCACATCAGCATTTTCCAGAGTCTGGGGCAGAGGAAAGTAGGGAATGACTGTTTCTTCTGGAACTGGACAGTGGTGGTGGTTGCATAGTCTCGAGAACGTAGTAAATCCTACTAAATGGTTGTAATGGTTAACTGTAAGTGTATTTGACCACAATAAGGACTTTCTCCTTAGGAAAGATTTTCTGAAGTCAGAGTCAAAGGATGTGGTAGATTGCTAAGTTTCTGTCCAGAAGGGGGCCACTTACTGCTCTCTTCCAAGCTGTGTTTGAGTGAGTCTGTGCCTTCTCTAGATTTGGGTTATGTGGTTAAAAAAAAAACACTCCATTAACTTGACATGGCTTCATTTCTCTTTTTTAATGTTATTATTATTTTTTATTTTTGGAGAGAGAAGTTGAGAGGGGAGTGGGAGATAGGGAGAAAAACAAAGAGACACACAGCCCTGCTTCACCACGCAGATCAGGGTCTTGAACCTGGGTCCTTGAGTACTATAATGTGTGCACTTAACCAGGTGCATCGCTGCCTGGCCCCATAACATCATTTCTCTTCAGACAAAAACTTCAAGCTACTGAGCATAAAATTAAAGTGAACAGAAGGGTTGTTTAGGAAAACAGCCAAAGTATACAGATTTTTAAAAAATATTTATTTTATTTATTTATTCCCTTTTGTTGCCCTTGTTGTCTTATTGTTGTAGTTATTATTGTTGTTGTCGTCGTTGTTGGATAGGACAGAGAGAAATGGAGAGAGGAGGGGAAGACAGAAAGGAGGAGAGAAAGATAGACACCTACAGACCTGCTTCACCGCCTGTGAAGCGATTCCCCTGCAGGTGGGGAGCCGGGGTTCAAACCGGGATCCTTATGCCCATCCTTGTGCTTTGTGCCACCTGCGCTTAACCCGCTGCGCTACAGCCCGACTCCCAGTATACAGATTTTTATAGCTGAAAGAGGCCTAGAGAACATCTAGGTCATAGATTTGCATCTTTATCGACCAATATTTGTAAAAGCCACACCAACCTGTAATAAAATTCCCTACCCAAATCACATGCTATAGTGTTTTAATGACATAAGCTTTAGATTATTTTGGATTTCACTTCCTGCTCTGCATGCCAGAGTACAAACCCAGGGGCCTGGGCATGCAAGTCCAATGCTCTACCTGCAGAGCTATTTCCCTGGCTGCTCTGAAGGTTCAATGAGATCTCCCTGCCCCCTGGCCCAGAGCACTGTTCAGTTCTAGTTTGTGGTGGTACTGGGGATTGAACCTGGGACCTTAGAGTCTCAGGAATGAGAATCTATTTGTCTAAGTATTATGCTGTCTCCCTTGCCTCAGGAGTTATTTATTTGTTAAAAATTTTTAAAAATATTTATTTATTTCCTTTTGTTGCCCTTGTTGTTTTATTGTTGTAGTTGTTATTGATGTTGTTGTTGTTGGATAGGACAGAGAGAAATGGAGAGAAGAGGGGAAGACAGAGAGGGGGAGAGAAAGATAGACACCTGCAGACCTGCTTCACCTCCAGTGAAGCGACTCCCCCTGCAGGTGAGGAGCCAGGGGCTCGAACCGGGATCCTTATGCCGGTCTTGCGCTTTGCGCCACCTGTGCTTAACCTGCTGCGCTACTACCTGACTCCCTGTTACAAATTTTTTTTAAATGTAAGTATATTTATTTATTTTTTAAAAAGATTATTTATTTACTAGAGAGGTAGGAGGAGAGAGAGAAAGAACCAGACATCACTCTGGTACATGTGTTGTTGGGGATTGAGTTTAGGGCCTCTTGCTTGAGAGTCCAGTGCTTTATCTACTACACTACCTCCCAGACCACTATTTTTTAAAAGTTATTGCTATTTTTTTGCCTCCATGGTTATCACTGGGGCATGGAGCTGTCATGAATCCACTGCTCCTGGTGGCTATTTTTTCCCATTTTTTGATATATATCTTTATTGAGGGATTAATGTTTTACAGTTGACAGTAAATACAATAGTTTGTACATGCATAACATTTCTCATTTTTCCACACAACAATAGAACCCCTACTGGGTCCTCTGCCATCCTGTTCCAGGACCTGAACTTTCCCCACCGCCCCAGAGTCTTTTACTTTGGTGCAATACACCAACTCCAGTCCAAGTCCTGCTTAGTGTTTTCTCTTCTGATCTTGTTTTTCAACTTCTGCCTGTGAATGAGATCATCCCATATTCATCCTTTTGATTCTGACTTATTTCACTTAACATGGTTTCTTCAAGCTCCATCCAAGATGGACTGAAAATGGTGAAATCACTATTTTCACTCTGAAAATGTCCAATAGTTCTAGTTTATCTATCTCTTCATTTAGCTCCCTTATGTCTTTATTGATTTTCTGCCTGGATGATCTGCCAAGTTGAGAGAGTGGGGTGTTGAAGTCCCCTACTATGACTGTGTTGCTGTTAATATTTTGCTGTAGCTCTTTCAGTAGATGTTTGATGTATTTAGGTGGCCTCTCCTTGGGTGCATAGATGTTGATAATATTTTTTTCCTATTTTATTAGGTAGGACAGAGAGAAATTGAGAGAGGAAGGGGGAGATAGAGGAGAGAGACAGAGAGAAACCCGCAGAGCTCCTTCACTGCTCCTGAGGTGTCCTCTCTGCAGGTGGTGAGTGGAGACTCAAACCTGGATCCTTGTGTGGGTCCTTGCACTTTATACTATGTGTGCTTAACCTGGCATACCACCACCCTGTCCCCCCTGCTCCCTCACGAGTTTTTATACATAAAAGATTTAGGATGATAACTTCAAGTGTAAACCATAGAAAACTCAGTGGAAAGTAATTTATAATTATTTTTTAAATTAAGAAGAGTGCTTGAATGGCCTAGGAGGTGACACACTGGACCTAAGAACATGAGCTCCCAAGTTCAATCTTTGCCATTGCATGTACCAGAGTGATTCTCTCTCTCCCTCTTTCCCTCCCTCTCTCTCTCCCCTTCTCTCCCTAACCCTCATAGATAAATAAATGAATCTTTAAAAAAGTAGAGTGACCCAGGAGTTGGCACAGTGGTAGACCTCTAGACTAGCAAATATGATGCCTCAAGTTAAGATTCCCATCACCACATATGTCATAGTGATGCACTAACATCTCTCTCTTGTGAAATGAAGTAAGTCTTAAAAAAACAACCCTAGAAACAACTGAAATAGTTAGATGTTTGCACCAATGCAAAGAGTTACCCTGAATGATGATGTTATGATTGTAGATTGCTGTGGATTTGCTAAACCTCAAAGATTAAGAACATTGCTATTGGTGACAGGCTCGTCCAAAATCAATTCTTGGCTATATCTCTAATGAAATCAAATGGCTCAATTTTCACTTGCACTGCATCCCTGGGAAATATTTATAAAAAAACATGTTTGTGTATAAAACTGAGTTAGATTCCAGGCTCTGAGAATTTTACAGGTTTTTCATTTTCAAATGTGCATTGGGGCAGATGAAAATGGAACAGGGGTCCATTCCTTACTGTGTGAGATATCCTATATATTTCTGGAGTAGAATCCCATGTCCTCTCTTCTGAATGCTAGTATTCTATGTGGGTGTTTCCACTTCCTCTGAGAACTGCTAAAGCTATTCTCACCATCTCCTTTTCCTGACCAGGTTACCAAGGCTCAGAGAGGAATTTATTTATTTATTTATTTATTTATTTATTCCCTTTTGTTGCCATTGTTTTATTGTTGTAGTTATTATTGCTGTTGTTATTAATATCGTTGTTGTTGGATATTGATATCATTGTTGTTGGATAGGTTATTGGATCGAATAGAGATGGGGAGAGGAGGGGAAGATAGAGAGAGAGAGAGAAAGATAGACACCTGCAGACCCAGTGAAGCGACTCCCCTGTAGGTGGGGAGCCGGGGCTCGAACCGGGATCCTTATGACGGTTCTTGCGCTTTGCGCCACGTGCGCTTAACCTGCTGTGCTACTGCCAGATTCCCCTCAGAGAGGAATTCAAAGTAGACACAGGATTGGGGAGATAGCACAGTGGTTATGCAAAAGACAAAATGCCTGAGGCTCTAAGATCCCAGGTTCCGTCTCCCACATCACTATAAGGCAGAGCTAAGCAGTGCTCTGATAAAAAAAGAAGTGAAAGGAAGAAAGAAGGAAAGAGAAGGGGAAGAGGAGGAGAAAAGACATATTACTTTGATTTCTTATTCACTCCATCCCCACCCTCAACCTCCTGATCATGGCTAGAAATGCCTTGTTAGTAAGCAGGACTTTGTTCCTGCTGTATTGCTGCATGTATCCAATTCTCTCCCTCTTCCTCTTCCCCTGTCCCATATACCCATATACCCATATACACATCATCCTTTCCCTCCTCCCTCTCTTTTCTTCTCCATGATTCAGTCCATTAGTAAGTTGATTGTACCTTCAATATGTGCCTGTGTCACTACAACTGATTCATCCCATTGCAGCCAAAAGAGATGGAAAAAAAAAATCACATCAGGGCTCAAAGACAACTCAACTGAAAGGGAGCCTGTTTGCATGTGTACAATCTGAGCTCAAGCCTAGCCCCCCACTGCACTGAGGGAAGCTTTGGTGTTGTGGTGCCTTTCCTACTCTCCCTTTGTTTCTGTTTCTCTCTTTCTATTTGAACTATTGGTCCAGAGCAACGAACTGCTGATGATGAGATAAAAAGGAAAAATCGCATCAAGCTAGTTCTCTGTTTCAGTTGCTCCAGAGACTTCCTAAGACACCGGAAATAAAATGCAAATGCAGATTCTTCTCCCTCAACTACAAGGCCCTTCCTGACTTGGGCTCATCTCCTTCCATTCTTCTCACAATATTCCAACTACATTGGATTCTTTTATCTCCTGTAGCTTTTTTTTTTTTTTTTTGCCAGAATACTGCTCAGTTCTAGCTTATGGATTGAACCTGGGACCTTTGGTGTCTCAGTAATGAAAGTCATTTTGCATAGCCATTATGCTATCTCTCTAGCCCTCCCACAAGTTATTTATTTATTTATTTATTTGAGAGAACCAGAGCACCACTCTGGCTCATATGGTACTCTCAGGGATACACCCGGGATCTCAATTCTCTTGCCCCATTTTATTTGCTAGGACTGAAACTGAGAGAGGAGGAGGGAGTAAGAGAGGGGGGGAAAGAAAGACACCTGCAGACCTGCTTCACTGCTCAAGAAGCTTCCTCCCTGTAGGTGGGAATCGGGCTTGAACCTGGGTTCTTTCACATGTTAATGTGTGCACGCAACCGGGTGCATCATCACCCAGCTCCTGGACTTCATGCTTTTAAGTCCTTATTTTTTGGATGCCTGAACCTTAAGTTATATAGATCAGAAAATATTGGTACTTAAATATTCTGTCTTTTGGACCAGAGGCCAGAAAAATAACATCATGGTTATACAAAAGACTATTATGCCAGATATCCAGGTTCAATCCCCCACACTACTGTAGGCCTGAGCTGAGTAGTGCTCTGGAGAGAGAGAGAGAAAGAGAGAGAGAGAGAGGCAGAGAAGCAGAGAGACAGAGACAGAGAGAGACAGGAAGACTGGAACAGAATCAGAAAGGAAGTGTAGAGAAAGAGTGATGGATGGGTACATATGGGGAATGGAGATTAGAGCTAGAGAGGACAGAACACCTTTACACAGTGGCAGGTGGGTCCAGATGTTCTTGGGGTCCAGCTGCTACCCTATTCTCTGTATATGTATATGCCCACTTATATGCCCCATTTGCTAAAAAATCAATTTAATTGAGGAATAATTTGCATGCAACAAAATTGCTGATTTTGAGAATGCAATTTGATGAGCTCTAACAGATGTATGCAGTGTAACTACCACTACAATCAAGTATACATTTCCTTCAACCCCCTCAAAAGCATAGCCTATTTTTTGACTTCTACTTGATACCCCAATATTCTTTTTTTAAAAAATTTTTATTATTTATTTTCCCTTTTGTTGCCCTTGTTGTTTCATTTTTGTTGTAGTCATTATTGTTGTTGATGATGTCATCATTGTTGGATAGGACAGAGAGAAATGGAGAGAGGAGGGGAAGACAGAAGGGGAGAGAAAAAGAGACACCTGCAGACCTGCTTCACCGCTTGTGAAGCTACTTCCCTGCAGGTGGGGAGCTGGGGGCTCCAACAGGGATCCTTCTGCCAGTTCTTGCGCTTTGCACCACGTGTGCTTAACCTGCTGCACTACTGCTGGACCCCACTGCCCAATATTCTTTTTGTATGACCAACTTCACTGAGATATAATTGATATACAGTAAACTACACATACTTAAAGAGTGTAATTTGATGTTTTTTTAATATTTATTTATTTTCCCTTTTGTTGCCCTTGTTTTTTTATTGTTGTTCTAATTACTGTTGTTATTGACATCATCGTTGTTAGATAGGACAGAGAGAAATGGAGAGAAGAGGGAAGACAGAGAGGGGGAGAGAAAGATAGACACCTGCAGACCTGCTTCACCGCTTGTGAAGCGACACCCCTGCAGTTGGGAAGCTGGGGGCACGAACTGGATCCTTATGCTGGTCCTTGCACTTGGCACCACGTGAGCTTAACCTGCTGCGCTACCACCAGACTCCCCCCTTTTTTTTATAGTTGTTGTAGTTATTATTGTTGTTGTTGTTGTCATTGTTAGATATGACAGAGAGAAATGGAGAAAGGAGAGGAAGACAGAGAGTGGGAGAGAAAGACACCTGCAGACCTGCTTCACCGCCTGTGAAGCGACTCCCCTGCAGGTGGGGAGCAGGGGGCTCCAACCTGGATCTTTACATAGGTCCTTGCGCTTTGCATCACATGCACTTAACCCACTGGGCTACCGCCCCACTCCCTAATTTGATGTTTTGACACATGTGTATGTTCCTGAAACTATTATAAAAATTGTGATAGTTTTCTTCCCCTTTCAGATTCTTTCCTCCTAGCCTTCTCTTTCCCATCCCCAAACAACCACTAATCTGTTTTCTACGATTATAGATTTACCTATATTTTCTAGAGATTTGCATAATTGAAAGCGTACAGTATATAGCCTTTTTTTCTGTCTGTCTTTTCTCAATATAGTTATAAGTCTTAAGATTTATCTATGTTGTTGCATTAAGTTCATTTCTTTTCGAATAGTATTCGTTGGGTGGATATGACACATTTTATTCAGCTATATGTGGGCATTTTTTTTTCTCTCTTTTGGGATTATTTCAAATAAAACTGCTGTGAGAATTCCTGTACAAGTCTTCAGGGGGACATAATATTTCCTTTTCTCTTGGGTAAATACTTTGGAGTGGAATGGCGGGATCATATGTTACCCTTGTATTATTCTTAATAATCTACTTCTCTCTTTTGCTGAAGTCAGTTAATTTAGGTCTGGTTGAGGCCCCTCAGCAAAACTGATCAGTTTTCTCCTTGCTGGCTCCCATGGGGCTGCCTCTGGTCCTGTGTAAGTCACGCTGCCGCCTGTGAAGGCACCTTCCCTTCCCAAGCACGTCCCATTTGAGAAGCAATGTCAGCTTACATAAGCATGCTGACCCCTTGCTTCTTGCCAAAGTCTAAAATCATGGAATATTTTGCAAGTGTGTTCTTGCTGCCTCTGGACTGGAATGTTAAGTGTTGGCAGGGTTGTCTGGCTTAACAGTCCGATCAAAATATATCTGTGGATGGACAAGGTCAGTGATCAACACTATGGAAGGGGCGATTTAGGTGAAAAGACAGTCTGAGGAGCAGGGAGCCATAGGGATGAGCTGAGAAAGATGCTTGTGCATTCCAAGAAGCTTAAAGACAGTCTCACTCAGGCAGCACATGCTCTTACATTTGCCTTTCATTTATTTCTGAAAAAGGAATGTGCTCAGATGGTTCAAAATTTAGCAGCATTGTAAACAGTTTTCCTTGTTTATGTCCCTAGTCTTCAAGTTTCTCTCCTTAGCAGCAACCAAAATTCCACCCTATCTCTGGTTTCTTGTGTGTTCTTCCAGACATTTAAGTATATAAAATTTGGATATAGAGGTACATACATATAGACGGTGTCAGAGTAGCGAAAAGGGCTAGAAAGTTGGATTAGGGCAAAGGGTAGCTCCCAAAGTTGAAGAAAATATATAAATATAGTTAACTGTTTACCCCATCAGTCTGACCCAGGACCCATGTATACTCATATTTTGCACAGGAGCCTGTGCAGCCTCTGAGTCCCTGTCAGTCTGAACTCATAGTCCATGGCCACAGCTGGGAACATTCTAGGCTGCACTGATTTTCAAACCCGTCTTCCTTGAGCGCACAGTAGGCTGACCCAGCCAACCTTTGGAAAGTGGGGCAGTTTCTACCATTGCCTATGTAGCACTTTTAAAACAACTGTTAGCAGGCTAAACACATTTTGTATACTGAGATTTTTGCCACAGTAAATTAGATTATTATATCTTAGATTTCAATCCATAGTCCAGTGAAAAGAGCCTGATAGTTCTTTTTAATTTTATCTTTTTTAACTGTTAGTATTCCATAACCATGTTTAACCAGTTGAGGCAGCATTTGGCTAGTGGAATATGTAGGACAATATGATCACAAGGTGAATAATTTTAGTTTGCTCAATAAATCATGACATATAGACTTCTGACCTACTGAACTGTAGTAATGAAATCTTGGAGGAGGTGGATTGAAGGGATGGTAATATATATCCTTTCTTTTTTCTATTATCCAACTTATTATATGATTTATGTGATTAAAATCTTCCTTTAAATAGAGTAAGCTTAGGGTGGAGATAGCATAATGGTTATTCAAATGACTTTAATGCCTGAGGCTCCAAAGTCCCAGGTTCAGTCTCAATCACCACCATAAGCCAGAGATGAGCAGTTCTCTGGTTGGGGGTGGCGAGGAGGGGGATGTAAAAAGGAGCTACACGTGGCCCACAGACACATGAAGAAATGCTCTGCTTATCTTTCAAGAAATGCAAATTAAAACTACACTGAGATACCATCTCACACCTGAGAGAATGGCTTCCGTCAACAAATCAGAAAATGACAGGTTTGGCAAAGTTATGAAGAAAAAAATTCTGCTACATTGCTGGTGGGAATGCAAACTGGTGCAGCCGCTTTGGAAGACTAAAGGAGAGGCTTTAAGCAAATAAAAGTGGAATGACCTTAAGATCCAGCAATACCACTCTTGGGCATTTACCCAGTGGACACCCAGTCACTAATTTGAAGGGATATAATGCATCCCTATGCTTATAACTGCATTATTTACAAAGAGTGGAAGCAGCCTAAATGTCCACCATCAGATGACAGGCTAAAGAAGTTATGGGATTAAGAGTCCATGGAATACTACACTGCAATAAAAAAAGATGCCATTGTGTTCTTTGGGACAAAATGGATGGAACTAGAGGTGATTATGCTGAGTGAAATAAGTAAAGAGAAGAAAGACAACTACCAGATGGTTTCACTCATATGTTGAATCTAGAAATCTGATTCACATGAACTTCCCAAAACGAAACAAACAAACAAAAACAGAAGCAAGCAAACTGTTTCTAAGAGCTGTGAGAACTGTGGTGGTTATCTTTGCAAGGTGGGAGGGTGGGGAGATAGAACTTTGGTGATGGTTGTGGTCTGGAACTATACACTGTAATCTTACAATCTTGTAATCTACACACACACACACACACACACACACACACACACACACACACACACACACACACCTTATTGGGAAAAGTGTTACAAGACAGTTCTCATGTGTACAGTAGCATTTCTAAGTCTTTGATATGACAAAAGAGGAAAAAGGTAGTGAGTTCTTGTCATGGGAGATGTGGTTCAGAAGTTTAGGAGTCGCATGTGTGAGGATCCAGGTTTGATCTACAGTGCCGGATATATGTTTGAGTGGTTGTCTGGCCCCTTTTGTTTATTCAACAAATAGTGGACCTTAAACTTGAAGTCTTCAGGAATTGCCTGGGGGATGTTGTTTGTTGCAGCCAGGCCAAGGATTTGGAGTGTGGGGAGGGGGCCAGGGCTGAGAAGGCACCGGGGGCCCAGTGTGTAATGGTGCTGGAAGACCTAAGTTGGTGGTGGGATTAGTGTGCTGACACCTATCATGGAGAGATGAGAAACTGTACCCATGTCTTGTAAATCATTATTTCCCCGATTAAACATGATTAAAAAAAAAAAAACAGTATCACCTGGGGGGCTGGGGAGGGCAAGAAGATAGTGTCATTAGTCGTGCATCAGACATTTTTATTTTTATGTCTGAGGTTGCAAAGTCACAAGTTTAATTCCCAGCAACACTGTATGCCAGAGCTGAGCAATGCTCTGGTAAACAAGACAAAACAAACACCTGGGCTTGGGAGCTGGGAGACAGACAGCTTACCTGGTACGATTAGCCTTACTGTGCTCCGGGCCCTGGGCTCAGGCCCAGCACCCAGTAGGAGCACTGTTACATCGGGGAAAGCTGCAAAGGTGGTGCTTCTCACTTGTGCTGTGATGCCCCTCTTTTTTCTCTTTCACTTTCTTTTTCTTCAAGATGTATTAGTATTTCAGAGAGAGAGAGATTGAAAGAGACCAGTGATATGCTGTGTTGTGATGCCTCTCCTTTTCTCTTTTTCAAATATGTATTGTTGAGACAGAGCATGGTTAGCTGCGGCTTATGGTAGTGCTGGGGCTTGAACCTGGAACTTCAGGTATGCAAGTCTGGTGTGCTACTGCTGTGTAACATCTCCAACCCATTCTTCATCTAAAATAAAAAGAATGAATAAGTTAGCCTATGGATAGTAAAGAGGTGAGAGAGAGAGAAAGAGAGAGAGGGAGGGAGAGAGAGAGAGAGAGAGAGAGAGAGAGAGAAAGAGAGAGAGAGAGAAAGGTGGAGAGTGCACTAGTTATCTGGGAAGACTAAGTAGGCTTCCTGTGCCCCACTGTCCCTGACATTCTGATTCACTGGAGCTGGCCTTCTTCAGACTAAACTCTGAGATGCAATAGTTGTCTACTGAAGGAGTAACTAAATAGTTCATTGGTTCTAGTTATTAAAATAATTTAATTCCAAGGGGTCGGGCAGTAGTGCAGTGGGTTAAGCGCAAGTAAGGATCCTGATTCAAGCCCCCGGCTCCCCACCTGCAGGGGGGTCACTTCACAGGCGGTGATGCAGGTCTGCAGGTGTCTGTCTTTCTCTTCCCCTCTGTCTTCCCCTCCTCTCTCCATTTCTCTCTATCCAACAATGACAACATCAACAACAACAACAATAATAACTACAGCAATAAAGCAACAAGGGTAACAAAAGGGAATACATAAATAAATAAATATTTAAAAAAACAAGGGCAACAAAAGAGAAAATAAATAATAAAAAAATTTAAGAAATTTAATTCCTAAAGTAATAAATGAACAAGTAAATAATTTTTAGAAACATCTCAGAAGCATATACAAGCTTTTCACTCCTGCCTCTGGGTTCTTTTGCTAGTCATTATCTTAGAAGACACAATGTCCCTATCACACTGCAGGAAGCATCATTGTGACCGAGAAACTAGGTCTTGTCCTTGGTTGGAGGCAGTGCAATGGGATGGGCAGAACAATGAATTTGGATTTGGGAGTCCTGAGCCAAATGTCTTGAAAATTAGTGACTCGCTGTGTGCCAGGCCCAGGAACTCAGGATTTTTATCCATGTGCTATCTCAGTTAACCGCATGAGAACCCATTTTATAAGGGAAAGAAAAATCAAGACTGAAAGACAGAAAACCTGCCTGCAGTGTGGAGTGGGCCACACAGCTAAACTGAAAGAAACAGAGCTTTGACTTCAGGTGTAAAGACTTTATTTATTTAGTCATTTTTAAAGATTTTATTTATCTATTAATGAGAAAGGAGGAGAGAGAGAAAGAACTAGACATCACTCTGGTATATATGCTGCTAGGGATTGGATTCAGGACCTCATGTTTGAGAGTCCAATGCTTTATCCAGTGCGCCACCTCCTGGACCACACGACTTTATTTTTTAGACACTATGCTTGGGTGCCAACCAACTAATCAGTGGGCAACTTCAGGTAAAGCTCTTTTTTTTTTTTTTTTTTCTTTTTGCCTCCAGGGTTATCATTGGGCCTTGGTGCCTGCACTACAAATCCACTGCTTCTAGAGGCTATCTTTTTCATTTTTGTTGTTGGATAGGACAGAGAGAAATTGAGAGAGGAGGGGAGGATAGAGAGGGGGAGAGGAAGATGGACACCTGTAGACATGCTTTACCGCTTGTGAAATAACCCCCCTGCAGGTGGGGAGTTGGGGGATGTCTCAAACCAGGATCCTTATGCTAGTCCTTGTGCTTCGTACTATGTGCACTTAACCTGGTGCGCTACCACCTGGCCCCCTCAGGTAAAACTCTTTTTATTTTATTTTTGCCTCCAGGGTTATTGCTGGGGCTCAGTGCCTGCACTACGAATCCACTGCTCCTGGAGGCTATTTTTTCCCTTTTGTTGCCCTTGCTGTTTATCGTCGTCGTCGTTGTTGTTGTTGTTGTTATTGCTGTCATTGTTGTTGGATAGGACAGAGAGAAATGGAGAGAGGACAGGAAGACAGAGAGGGGAAAGAAAGACAGACACCTGCAGACCTGCTTCACTGCCTATGAAGCGACTCCCCTGTAGGTGGGGAGCCGGGGGGGCTCGAACTGGGATCCTTACACTGGTCCTTAGCTTTGCACCATGTGCGCTTAACCTGCTGTGCTACTGCCCAGCCCCCCAGGTAAAACTCTTAACCATTCTCAGGTACCTGGAACTCCAGAGACTTTACAGAAACCATTCACTCACTCACTGCCTTTCTTTCCACCTTGTGATTTCTGTGAGGATATGCTGTGGTGTCCAACAAATGGACTCCTGCAATATGGTTTGGGTAGAAACTCCACTAAGTATGAATCCCCATATTACACCCAGCCCACTAATCTTTTTCAGATTATTTTACATTTTTATTTATTTTATTTTTTTTAATTTATTGGGTAGAGATAGCCAGAAATTGAGAAGGGGAGACAGAAAGGGAGAGAGACAGATACCTGCAGCCCTGCTCTACCACTCATGAAGCTTCCCCCTGCAGGTGGGGACTGGGGTCTTGAGTCTGGCTCCTTGCGCTTGGTACTGTGTATGCTCAACCAGGTGTGCCACTGCCTGGCCCCCTATTTCAATTTTTTAAAATTTATTCCCTTTTTTTTATTGTTGTAGTTATTGTTGTTGTTATTGATGTCGTCATTGTTGGATAGGACAGAGAATAAATGGAGAGAGGAGGGGAAGACAGAGGGAGAGAAAGATAGAAATCTGCAGACCGGCTTCACTGCTTGTGAAACGACTCCCCTACAGGTGGGGAGTCGGGGGCTCGAACCAGGATCCTTACTCTGGTTTTGCGCTTTGCGCCACCTGCACTTAACCCCCTGCGCTACCGCCCAATTCCCTTTAATTTTTTTACCTTATTGCTACCAGGGTTACCACTGGGCTCAACACTTGCATGAAAAGTACACCTCTCCCTTTAAAAAAATTTTTTTATTATATTAATTTATTTTTCCCTTTTGTTGTCCTTGGTTTTTTTAAAATTGTTGTTGTTGTTGTTATTGATGGTGTCATTGTTGGATAGGACAGAGAGAAATGGAGAGAGGAGGGGAAGACAGAGAGTGGGAGAGAAAGACAGACACTTGCAGACCTGCTTCACTGCCTATGAAGTGACCCCCTTGCAGGTGGGGAGCTGGGGGCACGAACTGGGATCCTTATGCCGGTCCTTGTGCTTGGCGCCACGTGCACTTAACCTGCTGTGCTACTGCCCAACTACCTCTTTTTCTTTTTCTTTCCTTTACTTCTCTCTCTCTCTCTCTCTTTCTTTTCTCTTCTCTTCTTTTATTTGATAGAGAAATTGAGAGAGAAGGGAGAGAGAAATAGAGACACCTTTAGTATTACTTCACTATTTATGAAGACTGCTCCCTCCAGTTGGGGAACAGGGACTTGAATTGAGACCCTTGCTCATGCTAATATGTGTGTTCAACTGGATGCACCACCGCCAGGCCTCTGTTTTACATTTTTAATAAGTGCTTCTTTTAAAAAGACTTCATTTATTTCACACACACACACACACACACACACACACACACACACACACACACACACACACACACCATCACTCTGGCATATGCAGTGCTGGGGATTAAACTTGGGGTCTCAACCCTATGTGTCCTGTACTCTATTGCTGTGCCAACTCCCTGTCACTAAATGCTTCTTAGCTATAAACTGATCGAAGTGCTCAGTAAAGATGAGAACATCATGGCCATGGACATGTGCAATGGATGAAGTGTTGGACCTGCAAGCATGATCCCTGGTATTATTGTGATATTCTGGTTTTCTCTTTTTCTCTATCACTAGTAAATAAATGAATATTTATTTTAAAAGACCAGAAAATCATTTGAAAATATCTAAATCTCATAATTACATCAGCAGGAAAAGACCTTGAGATTTCTTTAATCCTACCTGCCTCTCACTAATATATAACATGCATGTATGTTTAACATACATGTGATATGTATACACACATTATGTAATATACACACAGCACACACATTCATCTACTTCTATGTTATGTATATATAAAAAGGTAGGTAGATCAGCTCTTTATTATTTTTTAAATTATCTTTATTTATTTATTTGGATAGAGACAGCCAGAAATTGAGAGGGAGGGGGTGATAGAGAGGGAGACAGACAGAGAGACATCTGCAGCACTGCTTCACCACTTGTGAAGCTTTTCCTCTGCAGGTGGGGGCTGGGCACTCGAACCCAGGTCCTTGTGCACTGTAACATGTGTGCTCAACCACGTGCGCCACCACCCGGCCCCTAGATCAGCTCTTTAATATAATAAATACACAAAGATATTTATAAATATATAAGGGGCCGGGTGGTATACCTGGTTCTTCTTCTAGCGTTTGTATACCTGGTTAAGCACACATATTATAGTCACAGGTACAGGCCCCAGTTCCCCATGGACCTAGTCCCTTACGCTTATTATTCCAACACCTTATCCACTGAGCCATCTCCTGGGTCACTATATAATTGTTTGTTTGCTTGTTTGTTTATTTATTTTATTGCCACCATGGGCTCAGTGCCAGCACTGTAAAGCCACCATTCTCTGTGGCCATATTTCCTTTTATTTTTCCTTTCTTTTTTTTTTTTTTATTCTTCTATTTTTCTTAGATAACCCAATTACCAAATAATGTGATGATAACAATAATAACTACAACAATAAAATCAACAACAAGGGCAACAAAAGGGAATAAATTTTATTTATTTATTTTATTTTATTTTATATTTTTTATCTTTCTCACCCCTTTAGGGAATAAATTTTAAAAAATTGAAATAGGGGGCCAGGCAGTGGCACACCTGGTTGAGCATACACAGTACCAAGCGCAAGGAGCCAGACTCAAGACCCCAGTCCCCACCTGCAGGGGGAAGCTTCATGAGTGGTAGAGCAGGGCTGCAGGTATCTCTCTGTCTCTCTCCCTCTCTGTCTCCCCTTCTCAATTTCTGGCTATCTCTACCCAATAAATTAAAAAAATTAAAATAAATAAAAATGTAAAATAATCTGAAAAAGATTAGTGGGCTGGGTGTAATATGGGGATTCATACTTAGTGAAGTTTCTACCCAAACCATATTGCAGGAGTCCATTTGTTGGACACCACGGCATATCCTCACAGAAATCACAAGGTGGAAAGAAAGGCAGTGAGTGAGTGAATGGTTATTAGATAAGACAGATAGAAATTGACAGGGGAAGAGGAGAAAGCTTCACAAGTGGCTGTCTATCCAATCAGATAATTAAAAAATTTTAATTTATAAGGGAGTCGGGCAGTAGTGCAGTGGGTTAAGCGCAGGTGGCACAAGACACAAGGACCCAAGTAAGGATCCCAGTTCAAGCCCCCGGCTCTCCACCTACAGGCGAGTCACTTCACAAGCAGTGAAGCAGGTCTGCAGGTGTCTGTCTTTCTCTCCCCCTCTCTGTCTTACCTTCCTCTCTCCATTTCTCTCTGTCCTATCCAACAACAATGACATCAATAACAACAATAATAGCTACAACAATAGAACAACAAGGGCAACAAAAGGGAATAAATAAATAAATAAATAAAAGAAAGAACAGTTCTGGGACTCTTGCTAATTTTGATTATTTTACTTTTGTAAATTGGATCCATCTTGAACTCCTATTGGTTCTAACCAGTAGCTTCTCTCTCTATATATCTCTTTGTCTCTTTCTCTCTACTCTAGTAGCACTTCCTGCTGTTGGGGGTGCTATAGGTTTAATTTCTTTACACCATTCATCCTAGGAAAGGTTCTCTATCTCTACTTTGTTGAATTCAGAGTGGCCTCAGGATTTAATTAGGTTAATGAAATGTGGATCTGAATGGCCACATTGTTTCTGAACAGATATTTCAAAAGCTAGCTTGTCGTTTTTTTTTTTTTTTTCTTTCCCAAGAGTCTAGTGATGTTCAGGCTGTCCTGTCAGTCTGGAGTGAAGATTATGTGGAGTAGAGGCAATATGCATTGCAGCAACTGTGTAACATGCTGAGAAATAAATATTTCAGGGCCTGGTGGTGGCGCACCTGGTTGAGCGCACATGTTACAATGTACAAGGACCTGGGTTCAAGCCCCCAGTCCCCACCTGCAGGGGGAAAGCTTCACAAGTGGTGAAATAATGCTGCAGGTGTCTCTCTGTCTCTCACCCTTTCTGTCCCTCCCTTCCCTCTCGATTTCTGACTGTCTGTATCCAATCAATAAATAAAGATAATAAAAAATATATATTTTTTTTTTAGAAAAGAGAAATAAATATTTCTTAGAGAAAAAGTTACCTTTGAGATTTTGGGGTCATTTGCTTTAGACCATAACCTAGCTCATTCTGCCTGTTCACTCTGAGTCTGAGAGAGCTATAAAATGGGGATAACTATCTATTTCACTTATAGGGTTGTTGTGAGGATTTACATAAAGCAATGGCTTTAATGCACTGAGTCTAGTTCCTGGAGTTCAGTAGCTGTTTATTAAATGTTTATAGAATTTCAACCTGATCAGCAATTGGGGAGAGACCAGATGTAGAACTGATGTATGGCAACCTTCCATTAAAAAGCTGGACAAAAGACCAAAGTCTATAGTAGCATTATTAGTAATAATCAAAGGTGGAAACAACCCAGATGTCCACCAGTGGATCAATGAATTTAAAAAAATGTGATTTAAACACACATGGAGGGTGGCGGTAGATAGCATAATGGTTAAACAAACAGACTCTCATGCCTGAGACTCCAAAGTCCCAGGTTCAATCCCACATACCACCATAAGCCAGAGCTGAGCAGTGCTCTGGCAAAAAAAAAAAGAAAGAAAAAAGAAAAACACACAATGGAATGTTATTCAGTCTTTAGATGGAATAAAATTCTGACACATCATGGATGAGCCTTATAGACATCATCATCATCATTATCATAGTTAAAATGAACCAGTCATGGAGTTGGTGTACTGCACCAAACTAAAAGACTCTGGGGTGGTGGGGAGGGTTCAGGCCCTGGAACATGATGGCAGAGGAGGACCTAGTGAGGGTTCTATTGTTATGTGGAAAACTGGGGAATGTTATGCATGTACAAGCTATTGTATTTTACTGTCGATTGTAAACCATTAATCTCCCAATAAAGAAATTAAAAAAATAAAAATAAAAGCTCCCTTACTCTCCCCAAAACCAATTCTATACCCCAGACTACTACCCTGAAGTATAATCTGTCTGAAAGATAATCTAGAATACAGCAATTCAAAATGAAAAAAAAAATGAGCCAGTCACACACACACACACACACAAAAATAGTATATGATTCTACTCACATGAGGGACCTAGGACAAATTCATGAAGACAGAAAATAAAATGGAGGTTTCTAGAGGTTGGGGGAAGCTGTTACTAATGGGCACAGAGTTTCAGTCTGGGGAGATTAAAATGCTCTGGAAATGGATGATGGTGTTGGTGGCACAATATGAATGTACTTAATACCACTGAACTGTACACTTAAATGGTAAATTTTATGTTATGCATATTTTATCACAAGTTTTAAAAGCTGCATAAAACTTCTTTTTAATTTGAACAACAAAATCTCATTCCATTTTGCATTGCTTTGTGTTGGACAGAGCTCATTTGGGATTCTTTCTTGTTCTGGATCACAAGTGTTTATCTTTTACTTTATTCTTATTTTTATTACACCCATCGCACATGGTCACTACTAAAAAATTAAAATATGGATAATCAGAAAGAAAAAGAAAACTACTCATGTTCTCACCTTGAAGTGATAAGTACCTTTAAATGGTTTTGGTGTATCGCATTGCATTTTTCTTTCTTTTTTTTTTCTCATTGCATTTTTCTAAGCACGTATACATATAATTATACATGCATTTACTTACATTAGTATAAAGTTGCATTGAAACATAAAAATCAGATAATAGTTTATATACTGGTGTATAAACTGCTTTTTCTATTACACAATAAATACATGAATAGTTTTTCACATTAACAAGCATAGAACTGCATTATGATCTTTTTGTTTGTCCTTTATTTTGTTTTAATCAGAGCACTTCTCAGCTTTGGCTTATGGTGGTGCTGGGTATTGAACCAGGGACCTCAGAGCCTCAGGCATGCAAGTTGTTTTGTATAACCACTATGCGATCACCCTGCATCATAACTCTTTTTTTAAAAAAAACATTTATTTTTATTTTTAAACTTTATTTTACTAGATAAAACAGAGAGAGATTGAGAGGGGAGGAGGAGATAGAGGGAGAGAGACACTTGCAGCACTGCTTCACTGCTTGTGAAACTTTCCTCCTTTGGGTAAGGACCAGGGGCTTGAACCCAGGTCCTTGTACATGGTAATACATACATGCATTTAACCAGGTTAAATGCCCCCCATTATATTTCTTAATAACTGTACAACATCCTACTGTATATAGATGTGGCTTCTTCCTTCTTTCATTTATTCCTTCCTTTTTAAAAATTTTAATTGTGTATAAGAGGCTGTTGTAAATGACATCCAATTACAATTACTTATCAAGGCGAAAAATAAGGAGTTGAAGCAAGGCATTTATTCTTTTGCAAAAGGGCGTGCCACCAACAGCGGCTGTCAGGCAGCAACGCACTCCCCACCCCCTCAGCCTTCTCCCATCTTTTCTATCTGATGCACAGCTGTCTCCTCCACCCCTGGGCTGGGCTTCAGAGCTCACAATCTCCCTGTTGCCTAAATAAGAAAAGGAGGAAGAGAGTCTGAGGGTCTCTGCTGGAGGATCAGCAAGCACTGCAAGGAGCTGACCTAAAGAACACAAAACTACTGGCCACAGGTGCTCATAGATAATAATTTATAAGAAGAATTTTTGTATTAAACAATTGTTCTGTTCATGTTCTTTTGAAGAGAAGACCTAACCATCTCTCACAGAGACCCTCCATTTTCTTCTTTCTCCTCTTTAATTTTTAAAAAACATTTAATTATTTATTATTTGATAGAGACAGAAATTGAGAGGGGAGAGGGAGATAGAGGGAAAGAGACAGAGAGACATCTGCAGCCCTGCTTTACCACTTGTGAAGCTTTCCCCCTGAAGGTGGGGACCCGGGGCTTCAACCTGAGTCCTTGTACACTGTAATGTGTGTGCTTAACCAGGTGTGCCACCACCTGGCCCCAAGATGGGGTTTCTTTAGTCAGCCAATTCCCCACTGAGAGAAAGTTAGATTGTTTTCATTTTTTGTTATAAGCAAACTTATAGCAAATATAATAATAATGTTGATCATTTTAATGTACCAGAAACTATGCTAAACTCTTTACAAACATTATGTAATTTAGTCCTCACAACGATCCTATAATATTTAGTTATAATTCTTATTTTATAAGTGAAGAAGTTGTAACTCAGAGAGGTTATGTCACTTATGTGTATCATCCAAGAAGAGTGACAACAATGGAATTTGAATGGAACTCTGCCCCATACTGCAGCATCCCTCTTTTTCTCTAGATTGTGCTGTGTCCCAAATAGTTACTTAAATTCCCTTTCCTGCAGCCACAGGAAGCGAGGAATTTGTGGACAAGGAGCCTGGAAAATTCCCCAATCTGCATTTTTTTTTCCCTTTTAACCTGTACTTTTTTTCTTTTCTTTTTTTACCAGAGTTTTGCCCAGCTCTGGTTTATGGTGGTTTGGGTAATGGAACCTGGGACTTTGGAGCCTCAGGCATAAGAGTCTCTTTGCATAAACATTATGCTAACTACCCCCACACTTTAACTTGTACTTTTGAAGTACCAAAAAGTTTGGAGTCATATCCCCTTAAGAAAGTTTATACAAAGGGCTGCGTAGTGGTGCACTTGGTTGAGAGCACGTTATAATGCACAAGGACCAGGGTTCAAGCCCCCACTCCCCACCTGCAGGGGGAAACTACACAAGCAGTGGAGCAGGGCTGGAGGTGTCTCTCTCCCGCTCACTTTATCCCCCCCCCCCCCGATTTCTCTCTGTTCTATCAAGTAAAATAAAAAATATTAAAAAAATAAAAATAAGGGGGACGGGCAGTAGCGCAGTGGGTTAAGCGCATGTAGCACAAAGCACAAGGACCGGCGTAAGGATCCCAGTTCGAGTCCCCGGCTCCCCACCTGCAGGGGGGTCGCTTCACAGGTAGTGAAGCAGGTCTGCAGGTGTCTATCTTTCTCTCCCCCTCTGTCTTCCCCTCCTCTTTCCATTTCTTTCTGTCTTATCTAACAACGACGACATCATCAACAACAACAAAAACAAGGGCAACAAAAGGGGGGGGGAAGCTCAGGAAAAAAATTATTTAAAAAAGTGTTAAGAAAGAAATAAATAAAAAAAAATAGTTTATATCTACTTGCCAACATAGATATAGAGTCTTCCCCAGGGACTTTATAAAAGGTCTTAAATTTGTGACATCCCTGTTAGAGATTGATTAAAACTGTTTCTCTTTAACACAGGACCTGCTTCCCCAGAAGCAGATACAGTGACAAGGATTTAAAAGCACACAGTTCTTCAAAGAGTTCAGGAAACACCAGCAGGGGAGTGAGGAGGTGATATAGGGAAGGGAAGGCTACCATTGTAGCTAAGTGGAGCTAAAGCCCATGGGGAAACCCCAAGAGTGTCTCAGGATGATCTCACCAAAGGAGAGAAGGAGCCAGGATATTTATAAACCTGCCAGCCACGTTAGGCAGAAACAAAGTCTTAGGTAGTAAGGCACAGTCACTGGAAGATGGAAGCTGACTGGAGCAGGTGAAAGAATACAGTCTGAGGTGTGGATATGAGGATCAACAGTGTCTTATATCCTTAAGCCAATGTCCTGGGCCTGGAGTTTGCTGGTAAACTCAGTCTTTCCATATTATGCCACTGTCCAACCCAGTTGTTAGACTGGAAGCAGCATTTTTACCACCATTTGGACCCAAGGTCAAATCTGTAGCTCTATCTGTAAATAATTCTGTAGCTCTGGGAGTCGGGCAGTAGCACAGTGGGTTAAGTGCATGTGGTGCAAAGCGCAGGCATTGGCATAAGGATCCCAGTTCAAGCCCCTGGCTCCCCATCTGAAGAGGAGTCGCTTCACAAGTGGGTGAAGCAGGTCTGCAGGAGTCTTTCTCTCCCCCTTTTTGTCCTTCCTTCCTCTTTCCATTTCTCTCTGTCCTATTCAACAACGACATCAATAACAACAACAGTAATAACTATGACAGTAAAACAAGGGCAACAAAAGGCAATAAATATTAAAAAAAATAATTCTGTAGCTCTATCTGTAAATAATCTACCTGCATTTATCATGTTGTCTGTAAGCCCCTTCCCAGGTGAGTTATTTGCTGATCTAAAACATAATGCTTGTGGTCCAAGAGGTGGCACAGTGGATAAAGCGCTTGACTCTCAAGCGTGAGCTTCTGAGTTCAAGCCCTGGCAGCACATGTACCAGAGTGATGTCTGGTTCTTTCTCTCTCCTCTTATCTTTCTCATTAATAAATAAATAAAATCTTAAAAAAAAGAAACATAATTCTTTTAAAAATTATATGTATTTTGCCACCAGGGTTATTTCTGGGGCTTGGTGCCTGCACTATGAATCCACTGCCCTTTTTTTTTTTTATCGTTGTTGTGGTTATTATTGTTGTTGTTATCGATGTCCTTGTTGTTAGATAAGATAGAGAGAAATGGAGAGAAGAGGGGAAGACAGAGAGGGGGAGAGAAAGATAGATAGACACCTGCAGACTTGCTTCACCACTTGTGAAGCTACCCCCTGCAGGTGGGGAGTCGGGGGCTCAAACCGAGATTCTTATGCCAGTCCTTGCACTTTGCACCATGTGTGCTTAACCCACTGTGCTACCATCTGAACCCCCAAAATTATTTTATTTTTTTGAGATTTATGAATAGATAGAGACAGCAATAGAGAGGTGGCTCACCAGGTTAAACACACACAGTATGAAGTGCAAGGACCCTGACAAGGTTCCTAGTAGAAGCCCCTGGCTGTCCACCTTCAGGGAAGTCTCTTCACAAGTGGTGAAGCATGTCTACAGGTGTCTTCCTCTCCTCTCTCAATTTCTGTCTGTCCTATTCAAAAAATTGAAAAAAAAATGGCCATAGGAGTAGTGGGTTCATGGGGGGTGGGGGGGAGGTTGCGGCAGAAGGCCAGAGCACTGCTCAGCTCTGGTTTATAGTGCTCTGTGGATTGAACCTGGGACCTCAGACCTCAGGCATGATAGTCTTTTTTTTTTTTTAATAATTAAAAAAAAGTTAAATTTAGTTTCCCTTTTGTTGCCCTTGTTTTTATTTTTAATTGTTGTTGCAGTTATTATTGATGTCATTGTTGTTATCTAGGGCAGAGAGAAATGGAGAGAGGAGGGGAAGACAAAGACAGACAAATGCAGACCTGTTTCACCGCCTGTGAAGCGACTCCCCTCTGAGCCGGGGGCTTGAACCAGGATCCTTATGCTGTCCTTGCGCTTTGTGCCACGTGTGCTTAACTTGCTGCGCTACCGCCTGACTCCCTCCCAGTCATGATACTCTTTTACATAGCCATTACGCTATCTCCCTAGCTCTAGAACAATAAATAATTCTTGGTTTTGTCTTTTAAGGTAACCCCCAAAATTAAGGACTGCTTACCCAGTCCTTACTAATTTATAGAAGCAATGCACTACATGACTTTAGAAGTCTGTTTAGACTTGCCTGGTGACTCACGATATTGTTGATTTCTCTAAATGATTCATTGTTCTGAAAAAGAAGTTGGATTTTGCAGTTGTTGGATGCCATGTTCTACAAATGGCTCTAGGCCAGGCATTCTAATTATTAAATATTGTATGTTCTTACCAACTGACTGCTTTTTGTCTGCTTGTTCTAGTAATTACCTAAAGATATATGTTAAAATCCCTACTCTGACTTTGAAATTTTTTAAAAAATATTTATTTATTCCCTTTTGTTGCCCTTGTTGTTTTTCATTATTGTAGTTATTCTTGTTGTTGTTATTGATGTCGTCGTTGTTGGATAGGACAGAGAGAAATGGAGAGAGAAAGGGAAGACAGAGAAGGGAGAGAAAGATAGACACCTGCAGACCTGCTTCACCGCCTGTGAAGCGACTCCCCTGCAGGTAGGGGAGCCGGGGGCTCTAACCGGGATCCTTCCGCTGGTCCTTCCGCTTTCTATCTCTTTCTTTTTCTTTTGCTTGCTGTGGCTTGGTACTGGTACTATGAATCTACTGCTCACAGCGGGCCATTTTCTCATTTTTTTCTTTTGCTTTATTCAATAGGACAGAGAGAAATTGAGAGGGGAGGAGAAGACAGAGAGGGAGAGAGAAAGACATATTCAAATCTGCTTCACCATTTGTGAAGCATCCCTTCTGCAGGTGGGGAGCGGGGACTTGAACCCAGGTCCTTGTACTTGATAGAATGTACACTTAACTAGGTGCGACACTGTATAACCCCCGTAACGTGGTAGATTTTTGCTTATAGTTGGGGCTTTGTATCTGTACCTCTCTACTGCTTCTAGTGACTATTTTTTGTTGAGGGTGGGAGACAGTAAGGAGATATGTGTGTTCTACTGGATCATCTACCACCTGGCCTCCTGGATGCATTTATACATACATAATATATGTATGTATTTTATCTGCTAGTACAGAGAGAAATTGAAGAGGCTGGGGAGACAAAGGGGGAGACAGGAACGCCTGCAGTACTGCTTCACCATTTGTGAAGCTTCCCCTCTGCGGGTGGGGACTGTGACCTTGAAACTGCGTTTTGTGCATGGTGACGTGCACTCAACAGGCTGTGCCTCTGCCTGGTCCCCATGATGCATGTTTATAGACAATATATAGTTAGGTTTTATTTTCAAGTCTGATAGCCTTTACATTTTGATTGAAATGATTTATTTTAAGAGATTCATTTATTTTGAGAGAGAGAGAGAGAAAGAGAGAAAGATGAGAATGATGGGACATGTGTCTTCATAATATAAGTTCTTTGCTTTAACCATTGAACTAGCTCCCCAGCCAATGAGACAACACCTTTTCCAGATGTCAAGATACAGTTTTAAGGGGCTGGATGGTGGTACACCTGGCTGAGCACACATATTCCCATACACAGTGATCCAGGTTCAAGCTCCTGCGTCCCACCTGCAGGGGAAAAGCTTCATGAACAGTAAAGCAGGGCTGTAGGTGTCTCTCTTTCTCCCTCTCTTCCTCTCCTTCCTCTCTCAATTTTTCTCTTTCTCTATCCAATAAAATAAAAATAAATAAAAATATTGAAACAATATTCTTTTTATTGCAGGTGTTCCTCTTTCCCTCTGTGTCTCTCTACCCCATTCAATTGTTCTCTGTCCTATCAGATAAAATACATACATACATACAAAATACATACATACAGTTAGCATTCACGGGTTTCTTCTTGGGATCATTTTCTTCCTTCCTGAAATAAAATATTGATAATATCTTAATTAATGTTAACATAAAAATTTTTCCCTCCCTAGGGTTGCTAGATTTAGCAAATAAAAATATCGGGTGCCTAGTTAAATTTGAACTCCAGATAAATAAGAAATGTGTTTTAAGTATACATATGTCCTAAATACTGCATCAAGGTATACTTATTCTATATTTTAGCTGGTAAGCCCCCAGGATTATAAAAGAATATTTGCGGTATTTGCATGTTTCTAGGCATATTGTACTTTCATTTAGATTTTTAAAAAATATTTATTTATTCCCTTTTGTTACCCTTGTTTTATTGTTGTAGTTATTGTTATTATTGATGTCGTTGTTGGATAGGACAGAGAGAAATGGAGAGAGGAGGGGAAGACAGAGAGGGAGAGAAAGACAGACACCTGCAGACCTGCTTCACCGCCTGTGAAGTGACTCCCCTGCAGGTGGGGAGCTGGTGGCTCAAACCGGGATCCTTGTGCTTTGCGCCACCCACTTGCTACCACCCAACTCCCTCATTTAGATTTTTAAGCCATCTTCCACTTATTTTGTGTGATGTGGTTCTGACTTAACTTGTTCTTAAATGATTAGGAAATTGTCTCAGCCCTGTTTATTGAATAATCTAGCAATTGCTCACTGACTTGGAAAACCACCTTTATCATGTATCAAATTCTTTTATGTACTTTGGCCTCATCTTTCTATTTTGTTTCATTGACCATTTTTCTACTCTGTTGCATTAATCAATGGTAAAATCAGTTGTTGTGAAAAGTAAATAATTGAAAAAAAACTATCCTGTATTTTATAATGCTTTGGCATCTGGGAGCTTTACTAGAACTGGGGCAACTGTCCCTCCCAGGGCTGATGGTAAACAACTTATCTTTTAACAGCCAGTCCAAAATCCTCAGCCACAATCAGCTTCTTGATTTTTTTAAGCCAAATTTTTTTAAGCCAAAAATTCCCCCTGCCCAAAATCATGGCTAAGGACTAGACAACTAGGTTCCACCCCCATGCCCCAGAAATACCCAAGTAATCCAGCCTATCCCACCCTAGCCTAGTTTAGCAGTTTAGTCCATTTCTTCTAGTAAACACCATAATAAAAGCTCTAGTCTCTGCGTTCCTCTGACTCCTATCTCCTGACAAGCCTTGCTGTTTCCTCTGTTGCCCCCGCCGCATGTCTTGGCAAACCCTCTTCTTGGAATTGTAAATAATAAACTCTCCTTTCAAATGACACTGTCTTTGTGTCTGTCACATTACAACCTCTGATTAAAACAAAATCCCCTCCACTATAGAGCCTCTACTTCCCCCAGTCCTGGAACCCTTGGATAGGGCCCACTTTCCCGTATGCATCTCCCAATCCATACCAAAGAATATTGCATCCACCGATCACAACCTAACCAACGCAACGATTGCCACCTCAACATGCTTCACTTCAGACTGTGTCCAGAGACTTCACGTGTGGAATGACAACCCTTCAGCTTCATTACTCGGGTGAGACCTTTCCTTTTATAGTACACTCTTATTTCATCTCAGGTGGTTCACCTTCTAACAAAGTCCATAACCTAGATATACACCAGTTTCTGTGAGAGAGAGCTTATGTTCACACGTATCCATAAACTACTGCAAAATATATACCTGAAAGCAGAAGTACACTAGAGTTTGCAGTGAGTACCTCCCTAACACTTCCTCTCCACTATTCCAAGCTTGGGATCCATGATTGCTCAACAATTTGTTTGGCTTCGTATGTTAACTCTCTTTTCAATCACCAGGTTCCAGATGCCACCAGGATGCTGGCCAGGCTTCCCTGGATTGAAGACCCCACCAATATGTCCTGGAGCTCAGCTTCCCCAGAGACACACCTTACTAAGGAAAGAGAGAGGCAGACTGGGAGTATGGACCGACCAGTCAACGCCCATGTTCAGCGGGGAAGCAATTACAGAAGCCAGACCTTCTACCTTCTGCAACCTTCAATGACCCTGGGTCCATGCTCCCAGAGGGATAGAGAATGGGAAAGCTATCATGGGAGGGGGTGGGTTAAGGAGATTGGGTGGTGGGAATTGTGTGGAGTTGTATCCCTCCTACCTTATGGTTTTGTTAATTAATCCTTTCTTAAATAAAAAATTTTAAAAAATCCCAGCTACATATTAAAACACCTGTGCCAGTCCCTATTGCTTTAATTACTAAACCCTTGTAATATTTTAATGAATGACTCTACTGACTCTTGTTTTTGAGGCTTTTCCAGTGTTCTTATAGTTTTATTCTTCAAATTAACTTTAGAACTGCTTTGTTAAATTCTAACCTAAGGCCTCTGGGGGTTTTGAGTTGGAATATTTACATTTTTAGGTTAATTTGAGGAAAATAGATGTCTTTGGAGCATTGAGTTCTTCTACTGAAGACAAGGTATGTATCGCTGTCTTCTTGGCTGATTCTCAATATGCACACTTTCTGGAAGTTTATTTCTAGTCATTGTCTATCCTTACTAATATTATGAATGGAATCTTTTGCCACTGTATTTTCTTTCTTTTTAAAAATTATATTTATTGGGTAGAGACAGAAAATGAGATGGGAAGGGGAGGTAGAGAGGGAGAAAGACACAACTGCAGCACTGCTTCATCACTTGTGAAACTTTCACCTTGCAGGTGGGGACCAGGGGCTTGAACCCGGGTCCTTGTGCACTATAATGTGTGTGCTTAACCAGGTGCACCACCACCTGGTCCCTGCCACTATGCTTTCTAACAGTTGTGTTTTATGGAAACGCTATTGATTCTTGTATATTTATTTTGTGATTGGCCATGTTCCTAGACTCACATAATATGTTGAATGGATTTTGGGGAACATCCAGGTATATACTCATATTAACTTTAAATAATGATAATTTCTCTCTCTCTTTTTAAATTTCTTTATTGGGTGATTAATGGTTTACAGTCAACAGTAAAATACAATAGTTTGTACATGTATAACATTTCCACATAACAATACAACCCCCACTAGGTCCTCCTCTGCCATTGTGTTTCAGGACTTTGGTGCAACACACCAACTCCAATTTAAGTACTACTTAAAATTTTTCTCTTCTGATATTTTTTTCAACTTCTGCCTATGAGATCATCCTATATTCATCCTTTTGTTTCTGAGTTATCTCATTTAACTTGGTATCTTTGAGCTCCATCCAAGATGGGGTAAAGAAGGAGAACCTGAGACTTTGGAGCCTCAGGAATAAGAGTATTTTTGCATAACCATTATGCCATCTATCTCTGTTCACATTTCTCAGTTTTCCACGTAACAATTCAACCCCCCTCTAGGTCCTCTGCCATCATGCTCCAGGACCTGGGTCCTCCCTGTGACCCCCGGGTCCTTTACTTTGGTGCAATACACCAAACCCAGTCCAAGTTCTACTTTGTGTTTATTGTTCAACTATTAAAAAATTTTTTTGTAATTGGATTCATTTAATTGAAGATGCCTTTAAAATTAAGATGGAAAAGAGTTCTGCCAACATTTTCCTCTAAGTATTTGGTGATTTCTGGTCTAACATCCAAGGAGTGTTGAAATCCCCTACTGTTACTGTGTTGCTGTTAATATATTGCTGAAGCTCTTTCAGTAAATGTTTATTGTATTTAGATGGTCCCTCCTTGGATGTATAGATGTGAATAATTGTTAAGCCCTCTTGATTGATTGACCCTCTGAGCATTAAGTAATGTCCATCCCTATCTTTTTAGATTTTTTTCGCTGGGGCTCGGTGCCTGTACTACAAATCCACTGCTCCCTGGAGGCTATTTTTCCCATTCTGTTGCCTTTGTTGTTGTTATTGTTGCCATTGATGATATTGTTGTTGGATAGGACAGAAAGAAATGGGAGAGAGGAGGGTAAGACAGAGAAGGGAAGAGAAAGATAAACACCTGCAGACCTGTTCCGCCTGTGAAACGACCCCTTTGCAGGTGGGGAGCTGGTGGCTCTAACTGGAATTTTTATGTCAGTCCTTGTGCTTCGAGCCGTGTGCACTTAATCCACTGCACTACCACCTGGCCCTCATCTTTTTAAATTTTACTTGTTTTAAGGTCTATCACACTTGATTGAGAAAAACTGTTCCTGCCCCTTTTTTGTGTTCCATTGGCTTTTATGGTAGTTTTCCATCTTTTCAATTTGACCCTGTTTCTCTTGTTGAGTTGGGTGGGATTCCTGCAGACAACGTAAGGCTGTATTGTGTTTTCTGAGATACCTTCCTACTCTGTGCCTTTTAATAGGTGGATTCAGGCCATTGACATTTATTGATATTATAGAATGAAGATTTTTAGTGTTCTGTTATATGGCATGCTTATAATGATGTAATTGTTTATAAGAGACTTTTCAGAACTTCTTGGTGATAGTTGATTCCTTTAACTGTTGCTTGTCTGAGAGGGTTTTTATGCCTCCATCTAGTCTGAATGATAGTCTAGCAGGGTACAGTAGTCTTGGTTGAAAGCATTTCTCATTGAGAGCTTGAGATATATCTTGTCATTCTCTTCTGGCCTTTAATGAGTGATTATGTGGAGAAATCTGCTGCTAATCTTATGGGGTTTCCTATGTAGGTGACTCTTTGTTTTTCTCTTGGAGCCTTAAGAATACTTTCCCTATCCTTATTCCCTTTCATTCTAAATATGGTGTGTCTTTAAGTCTGAGTTAATTCTGTTTGGGACCCTCTGAGCTTCTTGAACCTTTATGTCTTTTATATTGTCTAGAGTAAGAAGTTCTCAGCTATTATGTCCTGTAGAATGCTTTCTTCTCCTCCCTCTCTTTCTTCCTCTGGTAAGCTAATAATGCATATATTACTTCTTTTGAAGAAGTCATGCCATATGTCTCTGTTGTTGTTTTCAGTATCTCTTAATCTCTTTTTGAGGTCTCTTACTTCTTAATTTTCTCTAATTCGTCCTCAATCTTGCTAATTCTGTTTTCTGCCTCATTTATTCTATTCTCTCTCCCTTCTGTTGTTTTCTGTAGCTCAATTAAAAAAAATTTTTTTAATATTTATTTTCCCTTTTGTTGCCCTTGTTGTTTTTCATTGTTGTTGTAGTTATTAGTGTTGTTGTTATTGATGTCGTCATTGTTAGATAGGACAGAGAGAAATGGAGGGAGAGGGGAAGAGAGAGATGGGGAAAGAAAGATAGACACCTGCAGACCTGCTTTACTGCCTGTGAAGGGACTCCCCTGCAGGTAGGGAGCTGGGGGCTCAAACCAGGATCCTTACTCTGGTCCTTGCACTTTGTGCCACGTGTGCTTAACCCACTGCACTACTGTCCAATTCCCAACTATTTTTTTTTTTTAACCCTGTTCTGATACTGTATTAGCTTGTTCAGCTAGTGGTTCTCTTAGCTCAGCTATTTCAGCTTTCAGATCTCTAATTACATCGAGATAGTGCTTTCTTTCAGAGTCTCACTTGTTGTTTCTGCATTTCTGATGACAATTCTTTTACATAACCATCATGCTCTCTCCCTAGTCCTCTGATGACAATTCTTTCAAACTCTTTCCTCACTCTTGTGACTAATTCCCCAATTAGTGCTTGGATGTTGATCTCATTCTTTTGTGCCTCTACCTTTGGGGGGCCTTTTAGCTAGACGTTAGTCCTGGTTCGTTTCTCCAATGTTTCTTCTTGGTTTAACCATTATTATAGTGTGTTATGAGGTCCTTCTCTCAGTATTTTTCAGTCCGCTAATCATACTTTCCTGAATTGACTTGTGCCTAAGTAAGGCACTTAAAGAGTTCACAGTTATGGAAATCAACAGTTGCTTCAATGTTGTCTCAATCCTTAAGGTGAAGCACAGTGTCTGTTAAACTCTCTTTTGTTCCTTATCTTCCCTGTAGGCTAGGAGAACCTGTGGGCTCTTTAACTATAAGTAGATTTTTTTAGCTTAATTACTCCTAACCTAGAGATAAAACAGGGTGAGGGATTGTGTGGAGTAGTGCCTCTTTTATCCTATAGTCTTGTCAATATTTCCATTTTATAAATAAATTTTTAAAAAGGTTGGGGAGAGATAGCACAGTCGTTATGCAAAGAGACCCCCATGCCCCAAGGGTCCAAAGCCCCAGGCCCAATTCAGCTTCTCTGACAGCATTAAGAGCCAAGAAAGGCAGCAGTCCTTGGCCCTATGAATTTCTAAACAAATCCTGTTTGTACTCCATGGGTTCTGAGGCAATTATTCAACATGTCTCCAAATTCCTTATGAGAACAATGTGGAAAGGCTGCCACTATATAGCCCCACTTCCAGACCACTGGAAGTTTATGTCTTCTCTTGAGTTGCCCAATCAGGTCTCTGCCCTTGATGTTAGCCCAGGGCCTCCCTGCTGCTGCTCTAGCCTCCAGGCACAGTAGCAATGGAGACTCACAGTTGTATTTGGTGAGTCTCAGGGGATCCCCTCCTCCTGTCAGCAGTTTTTTTGTTAATGAAACTCAGACCAGTGATGGTGCTTTAGCTGGCAAACTGTGGACTATTACTAATTGCTCCTGAGTAAATATGGGCTTTCAGCCCCAGAATCTCTCCTTAGGTTCCTCTCTGTCCATGAGCCACACGTGTTTGCACTCACCAGTGACTTGGTGGATTCCCAAAGTATTCCCAGAGTCTTGTCTTCTTGCATTCTCTTTGTTATTCTTAGTTGACCAGGAGAGGAGAGACACAGCTGGTGCTACTCTGTAGCCCTGCCTCTGGAAGTGTTTCTTATCTTTTTTTTCTTTCTGATATTTATACCTTTTTTTTTTCTTAAAATGTGTTACCCTATTTAAGTCAACTAGAACTTTCAGAACTATGTTTTTTTTTTCAGAACTATGTTAATTAACAGTTGTGATAGAGATCCTTGGTAGTTCTTTATGTAAATCAAACTATTTCTAGAGTGTCACCAGGAAGCATAATGCTTAAAGTTACTTTGAGACATTAAAAAAAAAAATCACAAGAAAGTCTTCTTGTTTTACTGATTTAGTCAATTTAGCTAGAATATTAAATTGATCAAATACATTAAAATTTTTTAGGGTGGGGCTAGATAGCATAATGGTTATGCAAACACACTTTCATGCCTGAGGCTCCAAAGTCCCAGGTTCAATCCCCTGAACCACCATAAGCCAGAGCTGGTTAAAAAAAATAATAATAAAAATAGGGAGTTGGACGGTAGCACAACGGGTTAAGCACAGGTGGCACAAAGTGCAAGGACCAGCATAAGGATCCTGGTTCAAGCCTCTGGTTCCCCACCTGCAGGAATGTTGCTTCACAGGTGGTGAAGCAGGTCTGCAGGTGTCTATCTTTCTCTCCTTGTCTCTGTCTCCCACTCCTCTCTCTGTTTCTCTCTGTCTTATCCAACAACAATGATATAGATAACAACAACAATAACTACAGGAACAAGACAAGGGCAAGAAAAGGGAATAGATAAATAAAATAAATATTAAAAAAACATTTAATAAATAAATTTTAAAAACAAATTCAGAGAGACAGGGAGGGAGAGAGGCAGACAGAGATAAAGGGAGAAATAAGTGGCTTGGGAGGTGGCTCAGTATTCAAACATTATATTTGAAAGCATGAGGTCCTGAGTTCGATCTCTGGCATCACATACACCAGAGCAATACTCTGTTGTTCTCTCTTTCTCTCCCACTCCACCCCATTAATAAGAAAATGCTTTTTATAAGCTTTTAAAAATATTTTAAAATATATTTATTTATTTATTGGATAGAGACAGAAATTGAGAGGCTAGGGGGAGATGAGAGAGAGAGAGAGAGAGAGAGAGAGAGAGAGAGAGACCTGTGGCCCTGCTTCACCGCTTGCAAAGTTTTCCCCCTGCATGTGGGGACCAGGGGCTCAAACCTGGGTCCTTGTGCATTGTAACATGTACACTCAACCAGGTGCACCACCACCTGGTCCCATAAGTTTTTTTTTTAAAGGGAGAATACCACAATATTGCCCCACCATTCATGGCGCTTCCTCCAGTGCTCCCATATGGAGCTAGTTTTGCTGGTTGTAAGGCACATGTCTTACTGGGTGAGCTATTTCCTGCTTAGACATGTTTTTTATTATCTTTAATAATAACATGTAGTTTTCTTTAAAAAATTTATTATCTCTATTTGTTTATTGGACAAAGACAGAAATGAAGAGGGAAAGGGGAAATAGAGAGGAAGAGAGACAGAGACACCTGCAGTCTTGCTTCACTGCTAGCAAAGCTTTTCCCTTGAAGGTGGGGACCGAGGGATCGAACCTGGGTCCATGTGCATTGTAATATGTGCACTCAACCAGGTATGTCACCATCTGATCCCTGTATTTTCTTTTTTCTCTTTTCTAATAATATTAATATATCAGTAGATTTTCTAAAATTGATCTATTTTTATTCTTTTTTTTTTCCTTTTTTTTTTTTTTCCTCCAGGGTTATTGGTTATTGCTGGGCTCGGTGCCTGCACCATGCATCCACCGCTCCTGGAGGCCATTTTTCCCCCTTTTTGTTGCCCTAGTTGTTGCAGCCTCATTGCGGTTATTATTGCCATTGTTGACGTTGCTTTGTTGTTGGATAGGACAGAGAGAAATGGAGGGGGGGGGAAGACAGAGAGAGAGAGGGGAGAGAAAGACAGACACCTGCAGACCTGCTTCACCGCCCCTGAAGCGACTCCCCTGCAGGTGGGGAGCCGGGGGCTGGAACTGGGATCCTTATGCCGGTCCCTGCGCTTTGCGCCACATGCACTTAACCCACTGCGCCACCGCCCGACTCCCTGTTTTTATTCTTTTTTAAAATTTATTTTTATTTTTATTTGAGAGAGAGGGACAGAGAGAGAGATACAGAGAGAAAGGCCAGAGCACTGCTCAGCTATGCTGTGCTGGGGTAGAACCTAGGACCTCAGAGCCTCAGGCATGAATGTCTTTTGCATCACCATTATGCTGTTTCCTCAGCCCTCTGTCTTTTTATCCTTATAAAGAACATGACTTGGGCAAGGTGTCTTTTTCTTTTTTTCTTTTTTTCGCCTCCAGGGTTATTGCTGAGGCTCAGTGCCTGCACCATGAATCCATTGCTCCTGGAGGCCAATTTATTCCCTATTTGTTGCCCTTGTTGTAGCTTTGTTGTGGTTATCATTGTTGTTGATGCCATTCGTTGTCAGATAGGACAGAGAGAAATGGAGAGAGGAGGGGAAGACAGAGAGGGGGAGAGAAAGACACCTACAGACCTGCTTCACCACCTGTGAAGCGACGCCCCTGTAGGTGGGGAGCCGGGGGTTTGAACCAGGAACCCCACACCAGTCTTTGTGCCTCACACCTCGTGCGCTTAACCCATTGCGCTACTGCCCGACCCCCGTGCCTTTTTCTTTTAAGCCATTACTATAATCTGTTTTCTAGGATTATATTAACAGACATGTTAATATTGAAACATCTTAACATTCTTATTATAAATATTGCTTGATCATGTCCTATTTCTCCCCTAATACACTATTAGATTCTTTTGTTAATTTTTTTTAAAGAGTATAAACTTAATCTAAACTCAGTTGCACAAGAAATATCACATTCCTCATTCTGCTGTAATTCTGCCCAGGAATTTTGCATTAATATGAGTAAGTAGGATTAACTTACTACTTCTTTTCTTTTACTGCTTTTTTTTTCCTGCTTGTCCTTTGTGTTTGTGACACAAGTTCTTTCTTCCTCAAAAAAAAGGAAGAAAGAGAAAGAAAGAAATTCTTTCTTTCTTTCTGTATGTCCACTTCCTTTTTTCTGTATGTCCTGGTACAGTTTCTCCCTGTTATTTACTTATTTATTTTTATTTTTTTCTTGATTATATTTATTTTCCCTTTTGTTGCCCTTGTTATTTTTAATATTGTTGTTGTTATTGATGGTGTTGTTGTTGGATAGGATAGAGAGAAATGGAGAGAGGAGGGGAAAACAGAGAGGGGGATAGAAAGAGACACCTGCAGACCTGCTTCACGGCCTGTGAAGTGCATCCCCTACAGGCGGGGAGCTGGGGGCACGAACTGGGATCCTTATGCCGGTCCCTGTGCTTTGCACCACGTGTGCTTAACGTCTGTGCTAGTGCCCGACTCCCTCTCCCTGTTAGTTATTATAAACTTCCCAGCATGTAGGTTGCATTTTCCCCATGCTATGGACACTTTGAGGTTTGGACCAGCAACTCAAGCCTTGTACCAAAGTCTCTCAGAGGCAAACTTTGTCAGTGAAAATCAATTTTAAAATATTTATATGTTTAATATTTTAAATAAAAAAACTAATTTAATTCAGTTTTTACCTCCAGGATTATTGCTAGAGCTTGCTACACTACAAATCCACCAATCCTGGCAGCCATTTCCCCCCCTTTTTGGGGGGGGGTTTGCTTTGGTGCAATACACAACAACCAGTCCAAGTTTCACCTTAAGATTTCATTTTCTGTCTTTGTTTCTGAAGTTACATCTGTAAATGAAATCATTTGGTGTTTGTCCTTTTCTTTTTGACTTATCTCACTTAACAGGATGCCTTTAAGTTCTATCCAAGATGAAATAAAGGAGATGATTTGAGCTTTATTGATAGCTGAGTAGCATTCATAGAACAATCTTTCTTTCTTTAAAAAAGGAGACATTAACAAAACCGTAGGATAGGAGGGGTACAGCTTCACACAATTCCCACCACCAGATCTCTACATCCCCTCCCCTCCCCTGATAGCTTTCCCATTCTCTGTCCCTCTGGGAGTATGGACCCAAGGTCATTGTGGGTTGCAGAAGGTGGAAGGTCTGACTTCTGTAATTGCATTCCCGCTGAACATGGGCGTTGACTGGTCGATTCATACTCCCAGTTTGCCTCTCTCTTTCCCTAGTAGGGTGGGGCTCTGGGAAATGGGAGCTCCAGGACACATTGGTGGGGTTCTCTGTCCAGGGAAGTCTGTTTGGCATTATGCTGGTATCTGGAACCTGGTGGCTGAAAAGAGAGTTAACATACAAAGCCAAACAAATTGTTGAAACATTATGGACCTGAAGGCTGGAATAGTGCAGATGAAGTGTTGGGGGCTACTCACTCACTGCAGACTATTGTGTACTTTTTCTTTCAGGTATCTATTTTGCCCTAGTTTATGGATACGTGTGAACATACGCTCTATCTCAGGGGACCTGGTCTATATCTAGGTTTTGGGACTTTGTTAGGAAGTGAACCACCTGGAAAGGAATTAGAGAATCCTATGAAAGGAAAGGTCTCACCTGAGTAATGAAGCTGGAGGGTTGTCACTCCACACCTGAAGTCTCTGGACACAGTCTGAAGTGAAGCATGCTGGAGTGGCACTTGTTGCGTTGATTAGGTTACGATCAGCGGATGCAATATTATTTGATATGAATTGAGAGAAACATGCAGGAAAGTGCGCCCCACCCTAAGGTTCTAGGACTGGGGTAAATATAGGCTCTATAGTGGAAATGTGAGGTTCCTGTTGTCTTAGGGTTCAAGAAGACAATGTATTGTTATTGTTATCACATTATTTGATAATTGGGTTAACTTTGAAAGGTTCCTTTGTTAGGGTTTGCTGTATAATATCCAGCATCTTTCCACCGGTTGCTTCTGTTCTCCCTGGTCTAGGCTTTTGAGAGAGTCAACATATCAAAGACTCAGCCTATGTATTAAAATGACTCAGTCTGGGAGTCAGGCGGTAGCGCAGTCGGTTAAGCACATGTGGTAAGCACAAGGACTGGCATAAGGATCCCAGTTTGAGTCCTGGCTCCCCACCTGCAGGGGAGTTCCTTCACAGGCGGTGAAGCAGGTCTGCAGGTGTCTGTCTTTCTTTCCCCCTCTCTGTCTTCCCCTCCTCTCTCCATTTCTCTCTGTCCTAACAATGATGACATCCCTGATAACAACAATAATAACTACAACAACACTAAAAAACAAGGGCAACAAAAGGGAAAATAAATAAATAAATAAAAGTGTGAAAAAAAGACTCAGTCTGTGTTTTAAAAAG
Organism: Erinaceus europaeus; assembly: GCF_950295315.1. Lineage (NCBI taxonomy): Eukaryota > Metazoa > Chordata > Mammalia > Eulipotyphla > Erinaceidae > Erinaceus > Erinaceus europaeus. The sequence goes on along the minus strand of NC_080174.1, from coordinate 47,403,152 downwards.
TAGAACAAACTTTCTTTTCTTTTCTTTTCTTTTTTTTTTTTTTACCAGAGCAGCTTGGTTTATGGTGGTGCGGGGGATTGAACCTGGAACTTCAGAGCCTCAGGCATGAAAGTCTCTTTGCATAACCATTATGTTATCTACCCCCACTCCCTCTACTTTTTTTTTTTCAGTAGGACAGAGAGAAACAGAGAGGACAGAGAAAGAGAAACAACTGCAGCACTGATTCATTGCTTGTGAAACTTTCCCTCTGCAGGTGGGAATGGGGGCTTGAACCCCAGACCTTGTGTATGGCAACACATACACTTAAGCAGGTACACCACTACCAACCCCCCAAAAGGCAATGTTATGTAGTATGGGCCTTAAGAATTTGAACTCTAGGGGGCTGGGTGGTGGCACACCTGGTTGAGTGCATATGTTACAGTGGAAACAGAGTTGGCAGTCAGCTGAGGTAAAGAACAAACACCTCATCACAGACCCCTGCAAGCGTCAACCCGGCTTTGACCTAGCACGTTATGATTGGGCCCTCCTCAATCGCTATTGAACAGGCCAGGCCATGGCCAGTGCACCGCTATGTTCCATCGCTGGGGAGCCAGAGACGACCCGAACTGCCCCTGCGGCTACAGACAGACTATGACCCACATAGTCAACGACTGCCACCTCTCCAGATTCAAAGGAGGTCTCGAAACTTTACATCAGGCTCAACCTGACGCTGTTGACTGGCTACGGAAGAAGGGCAAACGCTAGAAGAAGAAGTGCACAAGAATCTCCATTTAAGCCCCTGGTCTCCACCTGCAGGGGAAAAGCTTTGTGAGTGGTGAAGCAGGGCTGCAGGTGTCTCTCTGTCTCTCTCCCTCTCTGTCTCCCCTTCTCTCAATTTCTGGCTGTTTCTAGCCAATAAATAAATTAAGATAATAAAAAATTAAGAAAAAAAAAGAATTTGGACTCTAGGGCTAAGGCAACCAGGTGACCAAGGCATCTCCCCATAGAATTCTTATGAGGATTTAACAAAATGCTTGTGTATAGAATTGAGACAGTTCCTGGCACACAGTAAGTGCTAAATACACAGGAGTTGACATGGAAACAACTCCCAGAAGATTATTCAGTGCACCTGGAATCTGATGAGAATGGCTTCTTGCATGCTGAGGAAAATCCTCAGAAACTCTCTCTGGTCAGAGTAGCAGCCCAGTGCCCTGGCCCCCACATCTCACCTACTTCCAGACTCAGTACTCCTTCCCCGGACAGCACCAGTGACCAGTCTCATTGGTGATCTTTCTGCCTGGATTCTCCTTCTTCTCCTCCTCTTTCTTCTTTTTCAGAGGGATGATCATTTATTGGAACAAAGCAGGGGTAGAAAAGATAGGAAAATATATTCTTTAGTGGTGTGTAGATGAGAGAGAGAGAGAGAGAGAGAGAGAGAGAGAGAGAGAGAGAGGGAGAGAGACTCTTCTAAACTAGGACTGTACTTGGACCATCCTGACCTTGGACTGTCAAGAAAGACTGAGCAGCAACCATAATAAAGTAGTTCACACAATTACTGGTGTATCTTGGATAGTGTTAAAGGGGATCTGATGAAGAATACTCATGCCCCAAACTACCTGCTGTACCTTTCTGTTTGTCTCTCTTATTTAGACCTCACAGGTGCCTTCAAGATTCAGCTCTTCACCCCAGTAGGTGGCCATCTTCTTTCTTCTAATCCTTTCAGCCCTGTTGCCTTCCTTCTCCACTCTGTGCCCATTCATAGCACTCAGCCCCCAACATGTCTCTCCCCAGTAAGGTAGTTTGTTTCTGGCTCTGATATTCCCTCCCTCAAGAGTCAGCTGTCCCTGGAATGTATTGATGCTGTTTTCTGGTGCCCTTGAGGTTGATTTTTTTTTTTTTTGGGTCTGCAGAGAAGACTATTTAGAAGGTTTATTTTTGGTTCATAAAAATGGAGTCAGTTTATTAAAATTACAAATTCAGAAACCTCAGTTCTTCTTTAGGCTTTTATGCTCAGCTTACAAATCTTATTATTCTATTTATAAGCCTAATACATTTTAAGGATAATTTTTAAGGAGACTGTGAATAATGTTTGGTCCCATTTACAAACTCAGTTAATTAAACACCTTCACATTATTAAAACTGCACTGGTAAATTTAAATGCATTTGATTCCTTTTTAAGTATTTAAAAATTTTCATTTAACCAACAAAACCTTTCCGAAGCACAAAATAGTTCTTATCAATCTAGAAAATTAAACTAATAAATATGGTAAGCCTAAAACTTACTTAGTCATTCCAGTATTGTGAATTACTTTAGTAAAATTTCAAGTTACAGTCAGGTCTTAATCAATTTACTCACATACATTTAAATTGGAGTAACATGGTTGTTGTTCTAATAGAAAAAAATACTCTCAAGTGTCACTAACACACAAAATACCCAGTATAAGTAGAGTTTTTCTTTTTTAATGTCTTTTTAATTTGTATTTATTCCCTTTTGTTGTCCTTGTTGTTTTATTGTTGTAGTTATTATTGCTGTTACTGATGTCATTGTTGTTGGACAGGACAGAGAGAAATGAAGAGAGGAGGGGAAGACAGAGAGGGAGAGAGAAAGACAGACCCTGCAGACCTGCTTCACTGTCTGTGAAGCGACTACCTTACAGGTGGGGAGCTGGGGACTTGAACCGGGATCCTTATGCCGGTCCTTGTACTTTGCGCCATGTGCACTTAACCTGCTGCACTACCACCCAACTCCCAAGGTTTTCTTTTTTTTAAAAAAAAAATATTTTATTTACTTATTTTTAATGAAAGAGAGACACAGAGAGAAAGATAGACACAGAGAGCTACCAGAGCACTGCTCAGCTCTGGCATATGGTGGTACTGGGGATTAAACTTGGGACTTTGGAGCCTCACGCATGAAATTCTTTTGCATAGCTGTTATGCTGTATCCCCAGTCCAGAGTTCTTCTATTTTTAATTTTTAGTGCTGGGGTTGAATTCAGGATCTTATATATGTGAAGTATGTATGTCTCTAGCCTAAATCTCTTCTTACCATAAAATTATTATTATTTTACTGTCTATGAAAAAAAGGAGACCAGAGCAACACTCCCCCATTTTGTTGGTACTGGGGTTCAAACCCAGGACCTTATGCTTGTGCTCTACCTCCGAGTCATCTCCTTAACTCTCATTACCATACAACTATTAATGGTATTAATGGCTGTGATTCTCTTCAAGTTTTCTTTCTTTTTTTTTTTTTTAAAGAATTTATTTATTTATTCATGAGAAAGATAGGAGGAGAGAAAGAACCAACCATCACTCTGGTACATGTGCTGCCGGGGATCAAACACAGGGCCTCATGCTTGAGAGACTAGTGCCTTAGGCAGTGTGCCACCTCCCAGACCACTCTCTTCAAGTTTTCTACATATAATTTAATTTGTTTGTTTTTACTCTTTTATATCTTATTTATTTGTTTTAATGAGGGAGATACAGAGAGAGGGTGAGAGCGGGAGACACCACAGCACTGCTCTACAATTCACGGAGCTTTCCTCAGTACCATGATGCTCCCATGTGCTGCTGGGAATTGAACCCAGGTCCTTGTACTTGGAAAAGGGTGCACTGTACCATTGGCTCCTCTATACTTAATTTAAAATGGCTAATGATTGTCAGATTTTCTATGTGTCAGATCTTTTAAAAATATTTTTATTTATTATTGGGTAGAGACAGAGAGAAATTTTGAGGAGGGAGAGAGACAGAGGGACAGAGACACCTGCAGCCCTGCTTCACCACTTGTGAAGCTTCCCCTCTGCAGGTGGGGACCAGGGGCTTGAACCCACTGGGTCCTTGTGCACTGTAATGCGTGTGCTTAACCAGGTGCATTACTGCCTGCCCCCTGATATTGTTTTCTACATTGGCTTTTTGTATATTATATATTATTAGCTCATTTGATTCTCACAATTATTTTAGAAATATTTTATTTCATTTTAACAAGAGAGATACAGAGAGAAAGACACAGAACACTGCTCTGCTCTGGCTTATGGTGGTCTGGGGGTATTGAACCTCAGGCATGAACAACTTTTGCATAACCATTATGTTGTCTCTCCAGCTCTAATTCTCACAATTCTTTTTTTTTTTTTGAGTCTTATTATTTATTTGTTTATTTTCACTTTTGTTGCCCTTGTTTTTCATTGTTGTAGTTATTAATGTCGTTGTTGGATAGGACAGATAGAAATGGAGAGAGGAGGGGAAGACAGGGGGGAGAGAAAGACAGATGCCTGCAGAACTGATTCACTGCCTGTGAAACGACTCCCCTGCAGGTGAGGAGCTGGGGGCTTGAACTGGAATCCTTATGCTGGTCCTTGGGCTTTGCGCCACATACACTTAACCTGCTGAGCTACCTACCGCCCAACTCCCATTCTCACAATTCTTGACAATAGACTTCAAGAGGCCCTGAAGGCTGCCTAGTAACCACATCATAAAGCCTTCTCTCTCACATGCTTTTACGTGAAGATTTCTACTCTCGTCTCAACCTCCTAATACCTTTTGTAAAACAAATTTTTTAAAAGATTTATTTCGTATGTGAGAGAGAAAGCTTCATATGAAAGAGAGAGGAATAGAGAGAAGGCAGAGCACCACTCCAGTACAGGAGGTGCTCGGGATGAACCAGGAGCCTCAGACTTGCAAGTCCTGCCCTCTGCCAGTTGAGTATGTCCCTTTTCCTCCAGACTCTTCTCAATTCAAGGAGTCCTTCTCTCCTCGAGCTCCACTTAAATCTCTATTGCTCACTGTGCTGACTCATCACAGCATCTGGGCCAACTAAACACATTCATCCTGGAGACACCATTCCTAGGACATCACTGTCTCTGGACTTAGCTCCTGTCTGACTGATTACCCCAGTCCTATTTCTCTTAACTTAATTTTGGATGTCCCTGTATTGGTCCTTGATGACTTCTCTTTTCATTGTATTCTCATTCTTTTGGTAATCTCATCATCTTTAATAGATTTATTTATAAGCCTATGATTCTCAAATTTAAAAATATTTAATTTTAAATTATTTATTTTTAAAATATATTTTATTTTAATGAGAGATTCAGAGAGGAAGACATACACACACATCAAGAGAGAGAGAGAGAAAGAGAGATAGACATCAGTACTGCTCAGCTCTGGTTTATGGTAGTGTGGGAGATTGAATCTGGGACTTTAGAGCCTCAGACATGAAAATCTTTTGCATAACCATTATGCTGTCTCCCTCATCCAGCCTACTTCATCTTACTTTTCAATTTCAGCTGATGAGCATGTTTCTAGTTGCCCTGACCAAAATTTGTTGATTCTTTTCTCTCTATCACAGCCCATTTTCTAACATACTCCAACTGGGAAGTTCTATTGGCTTCACCATCACATATATCCATGGGCTGGAGAGATATCTCCCAATGGAGGATGTGAGCTTTACCATGTGTGGGGGTCATTCACGTAAGCCCCAGTGCAATCAGTGGTGTCTCTGTCCATATTTAATCTATCTGCTCTCTATCGACATCTATCTACTTACTGTCTACGTATCTATCTGAGAAAGTGGCTGTAGTGGTGAAATAATGCATGCATGAGGCCCTGGCTCCATCTCCCCCAACGCAAATCCAGGAGATAGCTCCATTAGTACAGCTTGTGCCTTATCACATGTGAGGGGCTGGGTACAAACTCTGGTCCCACATGAAAGCACCATGGACAGCACACGGGGTGGGGGTAGGGTAGCTGCATGTAAGGTTGGACAGCGCTGTAGTGTCTCTCTGTTCTCTTCCTTTTTTCCTTTCTCTAAGATAAGGGTTTGCCTGGAGGGCAGTGATATCAGTTCTGTATTAAAAAAAAAAAATCAGGATTTGGTTTTCCTTTCCCTTCCTTCTTTCCTTCTTTCCTTCCTCCCTCCCTTCACTGTAATGTGAGCATTTAGCCAGGTGCACCACTGCCTGGCCCCTCTCTCCTCTCTCTTTCTCCCTTCCTTTTTTCCCCACCAGGGTTATCACAAGGGCTTGATGCTTGCATGGCTTTACCCTTCCCAGAAGCCATTTTTCTTTCTTTTTGATAAAAGGCAAGAGGGGTTAAATGCTCACATTACAGTGTGCAAGGTACTGGGTTCAAAGCCCCTGGTCCCCACTTGCAAGGGGAAAGCTTCATGAGTGGTGAATCAGCTGCAGGTGTCTCTCATTCTTTCAGTCTCTTTCCCTCTAACTACCCCTACCCTCTCAATTTTTCTGTCTCTATCCAATAATAAATAAGTAAATATTTTTTTAAAAGATAAAAGGTGAGAGACACAGAGAGATAGAAAAGAGAGGAGAGACCCCTGAGGCACCGATACCGCTTTGAAGTGCTTTCCACTCCCAAAGGTGGGACCAGTGGTTTGAACCCAGGTCCTTGTGCATATACTCTGCCAAATGAATCATAACCCAGCTAATGTAGCCTTTTTTTTTTTTTACAACCACTACTACTGTCATTATCAGCCTTGTCTGAACCATTACTTTCTTTCTACTTTCCAGCCCAAAGGTCTCCCTACTTCTAACTTATCCACCTACATTCTATTCTCAGTACAGTATCCAGGGATACTTTAAAAGTGATCCTATGGGGGGCCAGGTGGTGGTGCACCTGTTTAAGTACACACATTATAATGCACAAGGGTTCGAGCCCTTGGTCCCTACATGTAGGGGGTAAGCATGTGTGGTGAAGTAGGGCTGCAGGTCTCTCTCTGTCTCTCTCCCTTTCTATCTCCCCTCCCTTCTCAATTTCTCTCTGTCTCTATCCAATAAAAAAACACAAAGAATCTTTAAAAACAAAGTGGTCTTATGAGAATATGAATCGGGGTTGGGTGGTGGTGTGGACTCAGTGGAGGGCACATGTTTACTATGTGTGTGAGGACTCAGGCTCAAGCCCCCAGTTACCCCCTGTACGGGGAAGCTTTTCCAGTGGTGAAACAGTGTTGTAGGTATCTCTCTTTCTATCACTCTCTTATATTTTATTTACTAATTTTTTACTTTATTGGATAGAGACAAACAGGATTCTAGAGTGAAGGAGGAGGGAGAGAATGAGACCTGAGCATTACTTCACCACTTGTGAAGCTCCCCCTTGCAGGTGGGGACCAGGTGCTTGAACCTGAGTCCTTGCACATTGTAACATGTGTGCTCAACTAGGTGTGCCACCACCTGGCTCCCTGTCTTCCCTCTCTCTATTATCTCCCTTCCCTGTTGACTTCTCTCTGTCTCTGTCACACACACACACACACACACACACACACACACACACACACACACACACACACACACAATATAGGAAAAATAAAAGTACAAACATAATTTCTCAGTGAAGACTTTTAGAATTGTATAAGATCTTTCATTTTTTATTGTTATTTATGAAAAGGAAACAGTGACAAAACCATAGGATAAGAGGTGTACAACTCCACACAGTTCCCACCATCAGAACTCCGTATCCCATCCCCACCCCTGATAGCTTTCCTATTCTTTAACTCTCTGGGAGTATGGATCCAGGGTTATTATGGGATGCAGGAGGTGGAAGGTCTGGTTTCTGTAATTGCTTCCCCGCTGAACATGGTTGTTGGCAGGTTGATCCATACTCCCAGCCTGTCTCTCTCTTTCCCTAGTGGGGCAAGGCTCTGGGGAAGCGGGGCTCTGGTGGGGTCGTCTGCCCAGGGAAGTCCAGTTGGCATCATGTTAGCATCTGGAACCTGGCAGCCTCTCCGGAGAATCCCAGGTTGAAAGCTGCTTCCTTTTGGAGCTCACATCAGGTGTTGTCTCTAAGCTGCCATCTTGGCTCTGCCCTCCAAGATCTTTCATTCTGTCATGGATTTATGGTCACACAACTCAGGGCATAACATAAATTCCATGTAGACTGGTCTTCTTAGATGCTCTGTCTTGTTTTATTACTTAGAATTCTCTAGTGTCTAGAACAGTGGTGAGAATATGGTAGGTGCTCCACAGATGTGTGTTAAATGTTGACTGGATGATATTTGAGATCATTTTAGCAATATCATAAGTGGTTTAATCTAACTCAGGTCACAATTCACCATGCCATTCTTTCTGTCTGAAAATGTGGAAAGCATACAGTATTCTGTGGGAACTAACTAACTTCACAGGACTGGGAGCTTGAGTTGTCATTCCTGGCAGCCTAGTAGCCACAGCTGTGGAGGGAGGTACAACCTAGGCCAGTCCCAAGACTACGTCCCTCTAACACTGTGACTGATTATGATTGACTGACCCTGTGACTCAGCTGGGAAATTAGCCAGGAGTTATCATTTTATCATTTTTATTACAATTATGAAAAGGGCAGGTGGCATTCTTTACTATATTTCACAAGGGAATGAAGGCTAGAGGTTGCCAGTGGATCTGATTCTGGTCACATAAAGGCTGTAACATGCTTCATGAGTGGTGAACAGTTCCCTCACTGTTCCCCCGCTCCTGTCTTGCTCTTTATCAAAAGAAAAATGAAAAGAAAAAAAAAAAGGTCACCAGGAGTGGTCGAATGTTGTACGGGCATCTAACCACAGCAATAACCCTGGTGGCAAAAACAAGTATAGAACTGAGAGTACGGAGCCAGCATACAAATCAATGTAGAGAGAACAAAAGGGGAGAGAAGATATAGGGGTGGAAGGTAAAAGACTGCTTTGCCTGATTTTAATGTACTTTTTAAAATATTATATATTGGATAAAGGCAGAGAGAAATTGAGAGGGAAGAGGGGAAGTCGAGAGGGTGTGAGAATGAGAGACACCTGCAGAACAGCTTTGCCACTCATACCTGCAGGTGGGGACTGGGGCCTTGAACCCAGATCCTTGTGCATTTTAACATGTGCACTCAACCAAATGTGCCACCATGCACACGCCCTTTCATTATTATGTTTTTAAAGAGTCTTTTAAAGGTCTTACCCTCCTGAGGAATTTCAGGAGGCATGGCTATGGAGTAACAGTGAGCAGCAAAGACTCTCCCCCCAAAACAACAAATATTGACAACCATCAAATTCACAGGCTTCACTAAATGACAGCTGGGACATCCACAGACACCAAAGCTTCAGGTGAGTGCTGGTGTGTGTGGTTAGGGTGAGAAGGGGGCACAGGATTGGAACCAAGTAAATGGAGGTTAGGAGCTCTGGCGACAAATGGCACCATTTTGCCTCTGAGCAGTATCAGGCAAGGCTGTGCATAGTGCTCAGCTGTGAGAGGGGTAACCTCTGAACTTTGGCCCATGGCCTCGGGGGTGACAGTCTGCTGAATACACAAGGGTCACACCACAGAAACAGGGTATTTGCCTAGCCAGTCTTGTCACCTTGCAAGACTCAGAAAGGCCCTGCTACCACATGTCCACAAGTAGTCTCCAGGATTGGTCAGCAGACTTGAATTTAGGCCTGACTTCTCTTTCCAGGAAACACGTGAAGTGGAGGAACAAGATAAATAATAACACAAAGAAGCAAGCAGACAAGGAGTCAGGCGGTGGTGCAGTGGGTTAAGCTCATGTGGTGCAAAGCCCAAGGACCAGAGAAGGATCCCCGTTTGAGCCCCTGGCTCCCCACCTGCATGGGAGTCGATTCACAAGCCATGAAGCAGGTCTATAGGTGTCTTTCTCTCCCCCTCTCTGTCCTCCCTTCCTCTCTCCATTTCTCTCTGTCTTATCCAAAACAACAACATCAGTTACCACAACAATGTTAAACAAAAAGGGCAACAAAAGGTAAGATAAATAAGTAAATATTTAAAAAAAGATAAAAAAAAAAAAGAAGCAAGCAGACAAATCCAGAATGCAAGACATGCTATAGGACAAGTGTTTTTATTCAACAAAGGTGTTCTCTGGGCAACCGAGTTTAATCCTGCAGAGTCCTCTCTGCAAGGCCTTCTCTGTATCACTGTTTTACGTAAGGCCAGAAAGCTGAGACCTTCATCTGCAACTCCAGTCTCCCACTCTTGAAGATTGGCCCAGAGGCATCAGCTTTTTTTTTTTTTTTTAATTTTTATTGGGGAATTAATGTTTTACATTCAACAGTAAATACAATAGTTTGTACATGCATAACATTTCCCAGTTTCCCATTTAACAATAAAACCCCCACTAGGTCATTTATCATCCTTCTTGGACCTGTATTCTCCCCACCCACCCACCCCAGAGTCTTTTACTTTGGTGCTATATGTCAATTACATTTCAGGTTCTACTTGTGTTTTTGTTTCTGATCTTGTTTTTCAACTTCTGCCTGAGAGTGAGATCATTCCATATTCATCCTTCTGTTTCTGACTTATTTCACTTAACATGAATTTTTCAAGGTCTATCGAAGATCGGCTGAAAATGGTGAAGTCTCCATTTTTTACAGCTGAGTAGTATTCCATTGTGTATATAGACCACAACTTGCTCAGCCACTCTTCTGTTGTTGGATACCTGGGTTGCTTCCAGGTTTTGGCTATTATAAATTGTGCTGCCAAGAACATATGTGTACACAGATCTTTTTGGATGGATGTGTTGGGTTCCTTAGGATATATCCCCAGGAGGGGAATTGCAGGGTCATAGGGTAGGTCCATTTCGAGCCTTCTGAGAGTTCTCCAGACTGTTCTCCACAGAGGTTGGACCAATTGACATTCCCACCAGCAGTGTAGGAGGGTTCCTTTGACCCCACACCCTCTCCAGCATTTGCTGCTGTTACCTTTTCTGATGTATGACATTCTCACAGGAGTGAAGTGATATCTCATTATTGTCTTGATTTGCATTTCTCTGACAATCAGAGACTTGGAGCATTTTTTCATGTGTTTCTCGGCCTTTTGCATCTCTTCTGTGGTGAAAATTCTGTCCATGCCCTCTTCCCATTTTTGGATGGGGTTATTTGTTGTCTTGTTGTTGAGTCTGGCAAGCTCTTTATATATGTTGGTTATTAAACTCTTATCTGATGTATGGCATGTAAAGATCTCCCATTCTGTGAGGGGTCTCTTGGTTTGGGTAGTGGTTTCTTTTTTTTTTTTTTTAACTTTTATTTTATTTTATTTTATTTATTTATTCCCTTTTGTTGCCCTTGTTGTTTTATTGCTGTCGTTGTTGTTGGATAGGACAGAGAGAAATGGAGAGAGGAGGGGAAGACAGAGAGGGGGAGAGAAAGACAGACACCTGCAGACCTGCTTCACCGCCTGTGAAGGGACCTGCCTGCAGGTGGGGAGCCGGGGGCTCGAACCGGGATCCTGACGCTGGTCCTTGAGCTTAGCGCCACCTGCGCTTAACCCGCTGTGCTACAGCCCGACTCCTGGGGTAGTGGTTTCTTTTGCTATGAAGAAGCTTTTTAATTTGATGTAGCCCCATAGGTTTATACTTGCCTTAGTCTTCTTTGTAATTGGATTCGTTTCATTGAAAATGTCTTTAAAATTTATGCGGAAAAGAGTTCTGCCAATATTTTCCTCTAAGTATCTGATAGTTTCTGGTCTAACATCCAAGTCCTTGATCCACTTGGAATTTACTTTTGTATTTGGTGAAATACAGTGATTCAGTTTCATTCTTCTGCATGTTTCAACCCATTGTTTCCAACACCATTTGTTGAAGAGATTCTGCTTTCCCCATTGAATAGTCTGGGCGCCTTTGTCAAAGATTAGATGTCCATAGGTGTGGGGCCTCATTTCTGGGTTCTCAATTCTATTCCACTGGTCAGTGTGTCTATTCATGTTCCAGTACCAAGCAGTTTTGATGACAATGGCTCTATAATACAGTTTGAGATCTGGGAGTGTGATGCCTCCGGTTCTGTTATTTTTTCTCAAGATTGTTTTGGCAGTTCTAGGTCTTTTCTGGTTCCAGATAAACATTTGTAGCATTTGTTCTATTCTCCTAAAAAATGTGCTTGGGATCTTGATGGGGATAGCATTAAATTTGTAGATGGCTCTGGGTAATATATTCATTTTGATGATGCTAATTCTTCCAACCCATGAACATGGAATATCTTTCCACTTCTTTGTGTCTTTTTCAATTTCTTTGAGTAGTGACTCATAATTTTCAGTATACAAGTCTTTCATTTCTTTGGTTAGAGTTACTCCTAGATATTTTATTGTTTTTGTTGCTTTAGTGAATGGAATTGATTTCTGAATTTCATCTTCTTCTAACTTAGTGTTTGCATAGAGGATTTCCACTGACTTTTGAATGTTAATTTTATAGCCTGACACCTTACTGTATTGCCTAATGATTTCCAAAAGCTTCTTACTGGATTCCTTAGGTTTTTCCATGTATACTATCATGTCATCTGCAAATAAGCAGAGTTTGACTTTTTCTCTTCCTATCTGTATGCCTTTAATTCCTTGCTACTGCCTGATTGCTATGGCAAGAACTTCCAACACTATGTTGAATAGTAATGGTGATAGAGGGCATCCCTGTCTAGTACCTGATTTGAGTGGAAATGCTTCCAGTTTTTCACCATTGAGTTTGGTGTTGGCTGTAGGTTTGTTATATATAGACTCCACTATCTTCAGGAATTTTTCATCTATTCCCATTTTTTGTAGTGTTTTGATCATAAAGGGATGTTGTATTTTGTCAAAGGCTTTCTCTGCATCTATTGATATGACCATGTGGTTTTTGGTCTTGCTTTTGTTGATGTGGTGGATCACATTGATTGATTTACGTATATTAAACCAAACTTGCATGCCTGGGATAAACCCCACTTGGTCATGATGAACAATCTTTTTGATATACTGCTGTATCCGGTTGGCTAGAATTTTGTTCAATATTTTTGCATCTATGTTCATCAGAGATATTGGTCTGTAGTTTTCTTTTTTGGTTGTGTCCCTGTCTGCTTTTGGTATTAGGGTGATGTTGGCTTCATAGAAGCTGGCAGGGAGTATTCCAGTGTCTTCAATCTTCTGGAAGCCTTTTAAAAGTAGAGGTATTAGTTCTTCTTTGAAGGTTTTGTAGAATTCATTTGTAAAACCATCTGGTCCAGGACTTTTATTTTTGGGGAGATTTTTGATAACTGTTTCAATTTCATTAGCTGTGATGGGCCAGTTCATGTTATCCACTTCCTCTTTACTTAGTTTTGGAAGTTGGTAGGTATCTAGGAAATCGTCCATTTCTTCGAGGTTCTCTAGCTTGGTGGCATATAGCTGTTCATAGAAGCCTCACATGATACGTTGAATTTCTGCGGTGTCTGTTGTGATCTCTCCTCTTTCATTTACTATCCGATTTATTTGGATCTTCTTCCTTTTTTGTTTTGTGAGTCTGGCTAAAGGTTTGTCAATTTTGTTTACTCTTTCGAAGAACCAACATTTACTTTCGTTGATCTTTTGTATGGTTTTCTTATTCTCAATGTTATTTATTTCTGCCCTAACTTTATTAATTTCTGTCCTTCTGGTTGCTTTAGGGTTCCTTTGTTGTTCTTCTTCTAGGTCTTTAAGATGTGCAATCAGGCTGTTTATTTGTGCTTTTTCTTGTTTCCTAATGTGTGCTTGTATAGCTATGAATCTCCCTCTTAGTACTGCTTTAGCTGTGTCCCAAATATTTTGATAGCTTGTGTCTTCATTTTCATTGAAGTCTCAAAACATTTTGATTTCTTCCTTTATTTCCTCTTTGACCCAGAAGTTGTTAAGAAGTGTACTGTTGAGCTTCTACATTTTGGGACTGTTACTAATCTTTCGTTGATTGTTAAGTGTTAGTTTAATTCCACTGTGGTCTGAGAAGATGATTGGAATGATTTCAATGCTCTTGAATTGGCTGATGCTGTCTTTGTGGTCTCATATATGGTCTATCCTTGAGAGGCATCAGCTTTTGACTCCTAAACCATACCCATTGGAAAACTGAGTGACTTTCTTCAGCCAAAGAGCCTTGAAGGGCCTGCAGAGTAACTCACTTGGATAGTGTGCTGCTTTGCCATGTGTTCAACCCAGGCTCGAGCCTGGTTCCCTAAGGCATTGAAGGAATGGTCTCTTTCACTCTATCTCTGCCTCTTTGTCTTCTGTCTCTATCTAAAAAGACAGAAGGAAAAATAAATAAGGGGAGAGAGAGAGAGAGAGAGAAAGAGAGAGAGAGAGAGAGTGAGCCTGAAACAGAAAGCCAAGGGAGACCAGATGACACATTGAAATGGGGTGGGAGGAAGACACCTGAAACTGCTTTTTCAACAGACTCCAGTCAGTGGGTCAAGGAGCTGTAGGGAGAGGCACCACCATACCTGCAAATGTTCTGGATTCTCACATGGGTTAAAAAAAATGGGGGAGTCAGGCGGTAGCGTAGCGGCGCAAAGCGCAAGGACCAGCTTAAGGATCCCGGTTTGAGCCCCTAGCTCCCCACCTGCAGGGGAGTCACTTCACAGGCGGTGAAGCAGGTTTGCAGGTGTCTATTTTTCTCTCCCCATCTCTGTCTTCTTCTCCTCTCTCCATTTCTTTCTGTCCTATCTAACAAAGACGACATCAATAATAACTGCAACAACAATAAAAAAAAAAAACAAGGGCAACAAAAGGGAAAATAAATAAATATTTAAAAAATGAGATCCTGCAGTCAAGTGCTGCTACTGCTTTTCTTGGCACCATAGATGCCCCCTTACTGTTACTAGGCAGTTTTTTGTTTGTTTTAACCATCAGCTCTGGCTTATGTTGGTGTGGGGGACTGAACCTAGGACTTTGGAGCCTCAGGCATGAGAATCCTTTGCATAACCATTATGGTATCTACTTCTTCTTCTTCTAGTGTTTGTCCTTCTTCCATAGCCAGTCAACAGCGTCAGGTTGAAAGCTGTCAGGAGCTGCTTGTTGCTGGCTTTGAAAGTGACTGGGATCCATGTGGATTCAGTCGGCTAGGAAGGATCCTCAGTTTCCCCAATGAATGGGTACTCACTGGATGCACCACGAGAAGGTCGATCCAATGCATCCCGATGGTATCTACTCCTACCCAGCCAATCCTTACTAGGTACCAGAAATTTTCTGAGCATTCTGTTATAGATATGCAAGGTCCTCCGTGGTGTATGTATGTGTGTGTGTGACTCTTCTATCTGCTCTCAGAAGGATCAGGTGTTTTTCAGAGTGTTGGTGCTGGGCCCAGCCCATCTCCTCCTTACAGAGGTGGGCTCTTTAAACACTTGACGTCAGTCTTGTCTCTTCCCTGGTGAAGATCATTCTGTGATTTCAGAGCCTGAGATGCTAGATGGGGGCTGGATGCTAGATGGAGGACAGCTGCTCAGACATAGTACCTGGGGCTGTGGGGTAGAAGGGCACATTGAGGGCATGGTGTATAATGGAGCTAGGCACTGCTCCTTATCTGGACTGTCACCTTTCGTTTCTCTCTTTTTCCGATCCTCACTCTTCCCCGTCTTTCATTCCTGTCTCACTTCTACCTGTTAACTAGTTTCCTACCACAGGCTCTATTTCTGCCTTGGTCTTGGCCTTTGACTTCCACCTTTCCTTTGTGTCCCGTCTCTTCCTTTGGAATAGTTTTCTGCTTTTTCTTCAGGAGCCAATTAAAAAAAAAACTTTTATAAAGAGATTTGACATACTTTGGTCAATTTTATTTTGTGTTATTTATTTATTTATTATATCTGGGGCTTTGCCAGTATGTGCTTATTTTTTAAAATAGAGAGAGAAAAAGAGTGAGGGAGAGAGAGAGAAAAAAAGAGAAAGAGAAAGAGAGAGAGAGAGAGAGAGAGAGGGAGAGAAAGGATACCACAGTACCTGAGCTTCCTTCAATGTAGTGGAGGCCAGGTTTGAACCTGGGTCACATGCTTGGCAAAGCAGGCATACTATCTTGGTGGGCTATTTTTCTGGTCCTTCTTTCTGTATATTTAAAATATAAATTTATTGATAATGCTTTTCAGAATTGAAGCATTATCTTAAAATATTTAATTTGGTTATTACTTTGTTTTATTTTGGATAGAGACAGAGAGGGTAGGGAGAAATAGAGAGGGAGAGAGACACCTGCAGCACTGCTTCACCGCTTGTGAAGTCTGCCTCCTTCAGGTGGGTATGAGGGACTTGAACATTGGAATGTGTGTGCTCCACCAGGTGTACCACTGCCTGGCCAAGGTGTTATTGGAATATTATTATATTATATAAACAGTATGTTAGTGTCAGGTATATAACATGATCTGCTTTTTGTATACATTATAAAATGATCACAGAAAGTCTAGTTAATATTCATTACAAATTTTTCTCATCATGAGTTTGTTAAGATCTACTTTCCTTGCAATTTTCACATCTGTAATATAGTACTATTAACAATAATCAAGACTTCATTTAATCATGAGTATAATTAAATGAGCTTTAAAACTTACACTCTATACTTGATTTCCTATTCTGCTTCTTATTCTAAATGTTAATAATATATCTCTCTAGTGGTTTCTTATCTCAGAAGAAAAACCAAAGTGCATTTTAGAATTAGACAATTAGAGGGAGATGGGACAGTGAAAGAATGGTCAGAGAGATGTGACTTTGCTGCCTTGGAGGATGGAGAGAGTTATGAACCGAGGAATACAGGCAACATTTAGCAAATGGAAAAAAGGCAGGAAAATGTGTTTTCTACTAGTGCCTCCATGAGAATGCAACCGCCCCATCACCTTGATATCAGCTCAGTGAGAACTGTGCAACTGTGTCAATCTTGTGACCTACAGAAACACAAGACACACACACACACACACACACACACACACACACACACACACACACACACACTCCTTTGTGATGACCTAAAAGGCTCTACAAGATCTTCCTGCTCACTCTACTTCTTCTCAGGCTCCTTCTCTGCCTCCTGCAGGAATCCCTCCTCTCCTGGCCACTCTCGCTCCACCCACAAAGATGTCCTTGCTTTTCTGAATCTGCTGGGTGTGCTCCAGGCTCAGGGCCTTCACACTACCTATTTCCTCTGTCTGGAATATCTAAAAGCTTCTTGGCTCACTGCTTGTTTCCTTCAAGGGTTTCCAGGTTTCCTTTCTCAGTCAAGCCTGCTTTGACCACACCACCTAAATGCCACCCTCCCCTAAAGCACTCCTAATCCCGTATACATTTTTTTTTTTTGGTTATGCAATAATGCTGCAAGAACAATTCTATAGCAGACATGTGAGGCAGATTACTTTACTCATGATTTTCTCAACCATTTCTGGGTCAGACATTTTGGGTAAAGAGGAAGTGCTGGATTTCAAGGTGTATAAACTAAAGGTTTCTGTGGGATTGCCAAATTGCCCTTTACTAAGGTTTCGCTGAAGATTGTTTGCACCGATGTCATGACAGTGCTTCCCCTCCCCCCCATCAGTCTTTGTTAACTTCTGTTCATTTGCTAAAGAAAATGGACTTTATTGCTATCTTAATTTGCATTTTCCTATCTGAGTGGACAGTGAACATGTTTTTATATACTCATTAGATGTTTGCATTTTCTTTGGTGAATTTACTTTTTCCTATCCTTTGTCCATTTTCCTGCTGAATCGTTGGTCTGTGTTTACTGATTTATAGGAGTTATTTGAATATTGTGGCTCTGTTGAGCCAAGGTAGATTTTAACCAAATACAGATTGCAGGGGATTCTCATTTCCCTACTATCACTTTATCTGTGATTATCGTAGATACAGACCTTTGGTTTGGGAAGCTGATAGGTGTCATGAGACATTTGGAAAGAGAGCTCAGTAAGAGGGATCAGTGTAGATGGGGCTGGCTCCTCAGTGAAGCCTCAGGAGAAAGGCGGGGCTTACACCTGTTGAGTGCTGCAGGCAGCTGCCAATAAAGCATTGGACAGCGAAGAACTGAACTGCGAATGGGGCTCTTCTACCAGATGGTTTGTGAAGCTCACGCAAGTGGCCACAAAGGACCTGCCAGGGATGGCCCCATCTCCATAAGTTTCTTGCTAGTGCTGATGATATAAGAGGCTTTAGTGATCTCTGTGCACTGGCTTCCTTCCCCTCCTTGTGGTCCTGCAAGTCTAGTTCTCTCATCCTAGTCCCTCCCAACCTCTCCCAAGGTCAGGCTTCACCACACCCCTTTCTCTCTCTCTGCCTAGTGACTGCATTTCCTTCCCTGGATAGCACAGGGCCTGCAATTTTTTTCTTTGTTCTTTTTTTCAATTTACAGTTAAGGCACAAACTCTACCTCTAGCTTCCTTAGGACCTTCCCTTTTGATTTTCAAGAGCATTTCCCTCTCTCAGTAAAAGCAGCCTCTAGCAAATCAAAGGCTTTGCCTTTCAAAAGCATTTGTTTCTGATGTGGACTTCAGTGGACAATCTGGGAAGTTAAAAAACAATGACATCTGAATATTTCTCTCTCTCTCTCTCTTTATATCCCAGCTATAAAAGCACCAGTTCTCCTGGAGGTAAAGTGGAGCCTCTGATTGACGTGAGAGAGTGGAGAAAATAAAAGCAAAATTATTATTTTGAGATTTTTTTTTTCTTGTTGATTTCTTGTGTGTCTGTGGTAGGTTCTTTCCCACGCTAGTCTGTTATGTGTATTTTAAGTCTGTTCATATCATCTTCTGTTATTCAGATGTTAAATGTTTTTATGTAGTCAAATTTACCCACTGCTCTTCTAATGCTTTTGTGGGCTTTTGTTTTTTGCATTTGTTTCTTTAAATTCAAAGCTGTTTGTTCAGAAT
>NC_080174.1:47332145-47382145 GCF_950295315.1 Erinaceus europaeus | reverse complement strand
TGCTCACCTCTGGCTTATGGTGGTGCTGGGTATTAAACTTGGGACTTTGGAGTCTCAGGCATGAGAGTCTGTTTGCATAACCATTATGCTATCTACCCTGGCCCTTTTTAATTTCTTTTATTTATTTACTTATTTTATTTTTATTTTTATAGGACAGAGAGAAAGCGAGAGAGGAGGGGAAGACAGGGGGAAAGAAAGATAGACACCTGCAGACCTGCCTCACCACTTGTGAAGTGATCCCCCTGCAAGTGGGGAGCCGGGGGCTTCAACAGGGACCCTTAAACTGGTCTTTGCGCTTCATACCATGTGCGCTTAATCTGCTGTGCTACCGCCTGACACCCTTTAATTTCTTTATTAGGGATCTGAAAGTGGCTTTTTCATTTTTGAGAGCAGTATGTGACTTTGGAGCCAGGGGACTTGAGCCTGAACCCCAACTGTTGCTCTAACTATGTGGTCTCACAGGTCTCAGAAACTGTGTCCTCAACAGCAAAACAAGGGTAATTTAAATGATCTCTTTTGTTTTTTAATTATATGTCTGTCTCCCATTGTTACTCCACATGGGTAAGGGCCATATGAGTTTAACTCATTAATGTACAGAGCTGCTACTAGCTCAGAGTGCTTTTGAGGAAATTAAAAATAAATAAAGATACCCTTTTGAGCTGCCATAGCTCTCTGATCTGTGGTGGCTGGTGAAAGGTCTATGACCTAAATTTCAGTTGCCCACATGCCATTCACCTGGGTGCCCTGGTGCAGTGAGTGACCACACAGAGTGTGGCAGAAGGTAGGCATATGGCAGGTGCTCAAGAGATTCACTGAATGAGCAGATGACTAGATGTGAGGGGTTAGTGAGAAGACTAGGGAATCTCTGGGGGGTTCTCACTGGTGCTCAAAAAGAATCCCTTTGCTTTCAGGTGCAGAATAACATGGAATTTTCCAAGTGTTTTATTTCCTGTATTTTTGCAGGGGCTGGCAGTGGTGTCCACTAGTGCCCAGGCTGAGACCCCTGCAGGAATGAATCAATCTGATGATTTGGTGGGATGAATCACAGGGTTTATTTGCTTATTAGGCAGTTTCCAAGAAGTGGCCTCTCTAGGTGAGGTGAGAGCCTGACTTAGTAGCAAAATCTCTTGCAAAAACATTTCAACCTGGGCTGGGCAGGTTGCTCAGCCTTTTAGAACATCAACTTGCAGGCTTGAGACCCCAGAGACCTCAGGATTAATCCATGACATTACCTTATTCCAGAGCTGAGCAGATTCTGATTCTCTCCTCTCATAAACAAACAAATAAACAAACAAAATCTCAAACAACCTGTGGGAGCAGAGATGATTGGGGAGGGTCTCTGAAGAGGGGTAAGGAGTAGTAATATGCACAAGTTCTGAAGCTAGTGAGTCTGCTTGGCCTCCTTGGAGTGGATATCAGACCGCTGGCTGACCCTTTGCGCACCATATCATAGAATCTTGGGATTTCCTGCAACTGCCCTCCTCTTTATGGACATTATGAAAATCAAATAATTGAGACATACTCTTACTACACCATCCTCTCCCCTAAATGTACTTCCTCTTTTTGTTTAAATTCAACCAAAGGGTTGACAGAGTCATCTTATAAGGTGTAGGTCTTCTCCTGAGTTTCCTGGCTAGTTCTCTGTTCCCAGGTGTCAGCACAGGGCCTCCCCACTGCTGCTCCAGCCTCTGAGAGCAGTAGCAATGGAGACTCACAGTTGCATTTGATGAGTTTTAGGGGAGTCCTCTCCTTCACATAGCAGTCTTTTTGTTAGTGAAACAGACTGGAGGTGGTGCCTCAACTGGTAAACTTCCAGACTGTTACCAGCCGCTCAATCTCTCCTTAGGCTCCTCTCTGCCCACGAGCCACACGTGTTTGTATTCACCCGTGATTTGTTGGGTTCATGAAGTCTTTCTAGTCCTGCCTTGTTGCGGTCCCAGGTGATCTCCTCTACAGAGTCATCTTATAAGGATGAGCAAGAATCTCATTTCTGCCCTGTTTGGCCATGGACTTTGTCAACCCTGACAACCTCCATCCCTGTCTGTAAAATGAGGATAAGAATAACAACCACAATAAGTTGCTGAAAGGTCTTACTCTCAATAGTAAAGACAGCCAGTGGCAAGCACAAAGGAAAGAGAGGTTAAAACTGAAGTGACCAGGGAGGTGATAAAGCAGTAGAGTACAAGACTCGCAGTCATGAGGTCCCAAGTTTGATCCTCAGCACCATGTATGGCAGAGTGATTCTCTGGTTCTCTCTCATGAACCAACCAGTCAATCAATCTTTAAAAACTATGAAATAAAACAAAAACTCTAGGCAAACATAAAGATGCAGAAGAAAGGAAATAAGTGACCACTTTCCTTGATTCAGCAACTAACAGATTTATGTGGCCACAGGGATGATTAAGCTTTTATTATTTTTCTCCCTTATCTTTCTCTGCTGGCTGGAACTTTATTGAACAAAAGCAGTGAGACAACAGCTGACTTTTCTTTTTTAAACTAAGACTTTACACTATTTTTTTAAAATATTTTTTATTCATTTATTTATTTATTTTTAATTATCTTTATTTATTTATTGACTAGAGACAGCCAGAAATTGAGAAGGAAGGGGGCTGATAGGGAGGAGAGAGACAGAGAGACACATGCAGCCCTGCTTCACCACTTGCAAAGCTTTGTTTATTTATTTTTATTGTTATTATTGATGCCATTGTTGTTGGATAGGACAGAGAGAAATGGAGAGAGGAGGGGAAGACAGAGAGGAAGAGAGAAAGACAGACACCTGCAGACCTGCTTTACTACCTGTGAAGCGATTCCCCTGCAGGTGGGGAGCTGGGGGCTCGAACCGATATCCTTAGGCTGGTCCTTGCGCTTTGTGCCACCTGTGCTTAACCCGTTGTATTATCATCCGACTCCCCAGCTTACTGTTTTTTAAATAAAGATTTTATTTATTAATTAATGAGAAAGATAGGAGGAGGTGAGAGAAAGAACAAGACATCACTCTGGTACATGTGCTGTGGGGATTGAACTCAGAACCTCATACTTGAGAGTCCAATGCCTTATTCACTGTGCCATCTCCTGGACTACAACAGCTGACTTTAAAAGGAATGGCCTGAATGTGCATCATCAAGTATGAATTGTAGCTAGCCTAAGTAACCAAGGAAATGGTGAAGGCTGAGTCTTCACAGAACCTCTGATCCTTTTCTTCTGATAACTAAATCCTCATTTTCATGCTTCAACCCTTCCAGGACTTGACATTGACTTGGGGACAGTGCTTAAGTTTTAAAAATAATTTAATTTAATTGTTGTTGCCAAAGTTTCACTGCTTCAGTTGACATCTTTTTTTTGATAGAGAGAGATAGAGAGGGTAGGAAGATACCACAGCACAGAAGCTTTCTTCAATTTGTTAGTGGTCAGTTTCCTACCTTGGTTGCAGGCATAGCAAGCACACCATCCACATGAGTTACTTTAAAATTCTTTTATTTGGGATGGGTGGTGGTGTATTAGGTTAAGCACACATAGTGCAAAGTGTAGGGACCTGGGCAAGGATCCTGGTTCGAGGCCCTGGCTCCCCACCTGCAGAGGGTGTGTGTGTGTGTGTGTGTGTGTGTGTGTGTGTGTGTGTGTGACTTCACAAGCAGTGGAGCAGGTCTGCAGGTGTCTTTCTCTCTCCCTCTCAATCTTCCTCTCCCCTCTCAATTTCTGTCTTACCCAAAAAAAAAAAAAAAGGAAAAATGGCTGCCAGGAGGAGCAGTGGATTGTGGATTCATAGTGCAGGCACCAAGCCCAAGCAATATCCCTGGAGGCAAGAAAAAATAGTTTATTTTAATTTAGTATTGATTTAATTATGATCAACAAGTCTGTTGGGTAAGAGAGGTACAATTCCACATATTTCCCACCACCAGATTTCTGCATCCCATCCTCTCCATTGGAAGGTTTCCTTTTTTTTTTTTTTTTTTTTTTAATCCCTCTGGGAGTATGAACTAAGGATCATTATGGGGTGCAGAAAGTGGAAGGTCTGACTTTGGTAATTGCTTGTTCATTGGACATGGTCATAGGCAGGTCGATCCATACTCCCAGGCTGTTTCTGTCTTTCCCTATTGGGGTAAGGCTCTCTGGAGAGGTGGGGATCCAGAACATATTGGTGAGGTCATCTGCCCTGGGAATTCACATTGGTGTCATTATAGCACCTGCAACTTGGTGGCTGAAAACCATTAAGATATAAAGCAGAATAAATTTTTTAATAATCAGGAACCTAAAGGTAAGAATAGAGCAGATGAGATTTGGGGTCACCATTTTGGAAAAAACTAGGAAATTTATTTTAGGTATATTCCAAGAGGCCCATGACTTTACTAATTTTTGCCTGAGCCAAACAGCTAAAATGCAGGTGGGCTAAAGGTATTGTCTGGGGAGATGTCAGAGTTGGAAATAAGACTAGAAAGCTCAATCAAGGAAGAGAGTAGCTCCCAAATACGGCAAAAAAAAAAAAATACTATTAACTCTAAACCCCATCCATCTGATCTGGGAACCATATTAAGTATAGAAGCCTGCATAACCTCTGCATCCCTGTAGGTCTGAGCTCTCATTCTGTGGTCATAGCATGGAACATTCTAGGCTGCACTCATTTCAGGACCAGTCTTCTTCAAGTGGAAGTGTAAGTTGACTCAGTCTCCCTTCAGACAGTGGGGCAGTCCCTACCATTGTTGTTCCACATTGAGGGCAAGGTCCCAGAGAGGCCCACAAGTGAGTCCATGATGCTGTTCCCTGATGGAGATGGCCAGTGATAGTGGAGAGAGGGATCTGTTAGAGGTCTAGGCCCATCATATCTTTGTGGACCCTGGAAGATGGGGTGGCCTAGTAATGACCAAGAGAGCCGTCCTTAAAGTATGCCAGTCTCTCGCTTTTGTAGTCTTTATTTGATAAGGGTGGCTTTAAAGTTATTGAAGGAAGTGAAATAGGAAGTGGGTGAGGAAGGTATCTAGGTCAAATAGAAACTATTTGATTAAGTACTTTATGGTGTCTTTTTTTTCTTTTTCTTTAGGTCTTCCTATTTGCTTGCTGCACTTACTGAGTCACTGAAAACTATTGGCAATTTTACTTTAGGGCATATATTTTCCCTCTGACTTATGGATACATGTGCACATGTGCGGTAACTCATAGGCCCTAGTCTCTATCTAGGTTCTGTGGCTTTGTTAGAAAGTGTGCCATCCAAAGTGGAATTAGGGAGTCCTCTGAGCTTGGAAAGGTCTCACCAGAGTAATGGAGCTGAAGGGCTGACATTTCAGGCCTGGTGTCTCTGGACACTGTCCAAACTGAAACATGCTGAGGTGGTACTGGTTGCGCTGATTTGGTTGAGATCAGTAGATGTGGTATCAAATAGTATGGACTGAGAAAAGCTTGAAGGAAAAATGAGCCATGACCCAGAGGTTCCAGGACTGAGAGAAATATGGTTTTTAAATTTTTTAAAATTTTATTGATTTAATAATGATTAATAAGACTGTAGGATAAGAGGGGTACAATTCCACACAATTCTTAACTACCAAAGTTCCGTATCCCATCCCTTCCTTTGAAAGCTTTCCTATTCTTTATCCCTCTGAGATCATGGATCTGGGATCATTATGGGGTGCAGAAGGTGGAAGGTCTGGCTTCTGTAATTGCTTCTCCACTGGACATGGGCGTTGGCAGGTCAATCCATGCTCCCAGC
This sequence comes from Erinaceus europaeus, assembly GCF_950295315.1. Taxonomy (NCBI): domain Eukaryota; kingdom Metazoa; phylum Chordata; class Mammalia; order Eulipotyphla; family Erinaceidae; genus Erinaceus; species Erinaceus europaeus. The sequence goes on along the minus strand of NC_080174.1, from coordinate 47,376,447 downwards.
CTGTCTCTATCTTTCCCTAGTGGGGCAGGGCTCTGGGGAGGTGGGGTTCCAGGACACATTGGCAAGGTCATCCATCCAGTGAAGTCAGTTTGGCATCATGGTAGCATCTGTAACTTGGTGGCTGAAAAAGCATAAAGATATAAAGCAGAACAGGTAATCAGGAATCTAAAGCTAAGACTATAGCTGAAATATGGGTTTTATAAAGAACGAGGAAGGTTCCTGCTATCTTGGAATTCAAAAAAGCAACAAATAGTTATTGTTATAACCAAGTTACTTGGAAATTTGGTTTACTTCGAAAAATCCCATGGTTAGGATTTACAGTACTATATTTATTTATTTTTATGAAAAATAAAGAGTGGTCCGGGAGGTGGCACAGTGGATAAAGCATCTGACTCTCAAGCATGAGGTCCTGAGTTCAATCCCCAGCAGCACATGTACCAGGGTGATACCTGGTTCTTCGTTTCTCCTCCTATGTTTCTCATTAATAAATAAATAAAATCTTTTTTAAAAAGAATAAAGACAAACAGAGTGGTCAAAAACGGTGTAGTTCTGGCATATCCTGGTGCTGGGGATTGAATATGGAATTTCTAGGACTTCAGGCATGTAAGCTGGATGCACTGTTGCTGCTCAATCTCTCCAGTTCATTTTTAAAAGTCTTTGAAAAGCTCAGCATCTGGGGCTAGGTGGTGGTGCCTACTGTTAAGCACACACAGATGTGCCAGGACTTGAATTTAAACTCCTGGTTCCCACTTGCAGAGGCAAAGCTTCATGAGTGGTGAAGCAGTGCTGTGGGTATCTCTCTTTCTCCCTTTCTATCTCCCTTTTTCATCTCAACTTCTTTCTGTTCTAACAAATAAAAATGAGGAAGAGAAAAGAGAAGAGAAGAAAAAGTGGCTGCTGGGAGCAGTGGATTTGTCATGTGAGCACCAAGCTCCATTGATAACCCTGGTGGCAAAATAAATAGAGAAGCAAATAAATAAAATATCAATACCCTCAGCATTCAAATCTCTTGTCTCTTTCAGTCTTATGACTTCAGGATTTTCTCATTCACCCCATCCCAGATATCAGGATACTTTAGAAAACACTCTTGATAATACCTTAAATTCTTTTTTAAAAAAATTATATTGTTCTTGTTATTGTTTTGATGTGGTAAACAGTTAATTGTATTTATATACAGATAGTTCACTGTATTTATATATTTTCTTCTTAAAAATATTTATTTATTTATTTACTTATTTATTCCCTTTTTGTTGCGCTTGTTGTTTTATTGTTGTAGTTATTATTGATGTCGCTGTTGTATGATAGGACAGAGAAAAATGGAGAGAGGAGGGGAAGACAGAGAGGGGGAGAGAAAGATAGACACCTGCAGACCTGCTTCACCGCCTGTGAAGTGACTCCCCTGCAGGTGGAGAGCCGGGGGCTTGAACCAGGATCCTTATACCCGTCCTTGTGCTTTGCGCCACGTGCGCTTAACCCGCTGTGCTACCACCCGACTCCCAATACCTTAAATTCTATCTTGGAGTGCTTTATTTTTTCAAATCTTCATGCTAGCTGGCCTTTGCATATGCTCTTCTCCTTGGCTAGAGTAGCCTTCCTCCTATGCATGACTGACTGACTACTCATCCCTCGAAGGCTTGCTCACTTTTTCCTCCTACCCTCTCTAGCACTTGATAGAAGGAGGGCCTCAAGATCCAAAAGGAAAGCAAACAAACGAAACCCTCTGTCCTTCTAATATATTCAGATTGCAGTGCTGTCTCGCCCTCCAAACTCTCATACATGTTCCGAATGCTCTTCTGCCTTTATGTCTGATCAATGTTTTGGCTCAAAAGAAAATTCTTCCATCACACTTTCCTTGCTGACTTTGTGGGCAGAACTATCTTGAATTCTAATGTTGGATTCCAACATAGAGGCGTCAAAGGCCAGCCTGGGGTCCCCTTCATCCCTTGTTTTTATTTTTAATTTTTTTTAATTATCTTTATTTATTTATTGGATAAAGACATCCAGAAATCGAGAAGGAAGGGAAAGATAGAGGAGAGAGACAGAGAGACACCTGCAGCCCTGCTTCACCCCTTGCGAAGTTTTCCCCTTGCAGGTAGGGACCGGGGGCTCGAACCTGGGTTCTTGAGCACTCTAACATGCGCTCAGCCAGGTGCACCCCCACCCGCCCCCACCCCCACCCCTTGTAAGTGACGTTTTGCTTTTGGTTGAATTGCTCAATGGATTCCTTCCGAACTCTGAAATTAAATGTCTTTGTTAGAATATATTTGACATTCATCATTCTGAGTCAATTTCCTTGGTCTTACTAACTTGGAATATCTCCATTGTTTCTAAAACATCTTAAATATCTTAGAATGTTTTCTGGTGTCACTTCTGCTATGTGCATGTGGTCTTGCTTGTTTGTTTTTCTCTCATCATTTAAGCTTGAAACTATCTGTCCATTTCACTTAAATCTCTTTCCCCAATTATACCTTCTCTGTCTGTTATGGGGTTTCTGCAGAGTGTTCTCTTCTATGCTGCTTTCACTTTCATTTCTGTGATACTGTGATTTTCCTTTTTTTTTTTTTTTGCCAAGCTTAACAGCTTGTTTTATTCCATATTGTTTTCTTGCTATTATTCCCATGAACTCATATCTCTTTTCTATACTCTTTGTTGAAATAAATGCTTTATTGAGGATTTTGTTTTGTTTTGTTTTGTTTTGCTTCTATTCTGGTGAATATTCTCTGATTTTTGTTTATTTTTCTTTTACTGTTATTTTTAAAACTGTGTACAGATCTTGAGATGATTCATGGTTGATTACCAGTATTTGAATGGTGTAAAAATTCCCTGAACTGGCTTTTTGCAAAGAGGCTCTCACTGGGGAGGGACTAGAGGCAGGCACGATTCAGCAAGGATGTATAGGAGTTCTCTGAGCCTGCACTTCCCCATAGCTACTGAGGATAGGACTGCTTACAAGTTAAATGGTCTTCAACCCCCAGTCCTCACTTGTCTCTGTGTGAGTCTTAACTTAGGTTCAACTTGTTTGCTGCATGAAATCACAACATGCCTAGGGATATCCTGATGCTGGGCTCTACCCTAAGTATTCCAGTTCTCTTATGAGGTGTCTGTCACCATCTTGCTCTGAGATGGGAATTCTCATATTTCTCCAGAACTCCAGAAACCATTCCTGCTTTTGGTGTCACCTGGACATCACTGGTCTGAGCTAATTTTTTGTTCAGATAGAGACAGAGAGATAGAGAGATAAAGAGGGAGGGAATATTAACACAGAACCAAAACTTCTTCCAGCACTATGAGGTCTGGACTTGAACCTGGGTTATGTATTTGGCAAAGCAGGTGAACTATCTTACTGGTGAGCTATCTTGTTGGCTCTAAATAATTTTTTTGTTGGATCTGAATTTATTAAGATGCCACTTTTAAATATTTAAATGAGGGGGAACCAGAGTATCACTCTGGCATATGTGATGCTGGAGACTGAACTGGGGATGTCACGCACGTGAGTCTGGTGCTCTAGCTGCTGTACAATTTCCCAGGCCTCATTGCTGCTTTAATCAGCCTTTTCACTTTATTTTTGTGAGTATATTTCAGTTTTTCCTGGTTTCTTTAAACATGAATTTTCTTTTTAATTTTTAAAAATATTTATCAACCCTGGCGATCAATTTATTTATTTGTCATGAAAGAGAGGTATAGAGAGAAAGATACAGGAAGAGAGAGAGACTAGAGCACTGGTCAGATCTGGCATATAGTGGTATTGGGGATTGAATCAGGGACCTCAGAGCCTCAGGCATGAAAATCTTTTGCAGAACCATTAGGCTGTCTCTTCAGCCCTAGATGGGTTTTCCTCTCCCACCCCACCATACCCTACCCCACCCCCACACCTACTTCTTTGGTTGTCTTCTGAGAAGTGAGAAAAAAGATTCACTATGGGCATTGTTTTAAAATGAGAATTTATAACTATGTCATGAATGTATCCACATTGCTCCTCCTTCATGGCTTTCCATTATTCTTCCTCTTCCTCTTCCATTTCTTTGATACAGAGAACTTGAGAGGGAAGAGGGGAATAGGGAGGGAGAAAGACACTTATAGCACTGCTGTACCACTTGTGAAGCTTCCCCCCTTCTACTTTGTACATTGTAATGTGTGCATTCTACAGGCTGCCAGGCTGTGTCACCACACCGCTTCTCCCCACAGTGTCTAAATCAACTGTCCTTTGTGATCCACAGTTCTGTGTGATCCGCCTCTGTGGACCATTTTGTTCCCCATTTCAATGCACTGCAGTCTGGCCGCAGAGACCACTTTCAGTCCATTTCCTTGAAAGCCAAGCTCTTCCTTCTGCTGGACCTCTCTGCTCATGCCCCTCTGCCTTCTGCTCTTTGCTTGGATGACTCCCACACTTTCTCCAGATCTCAGATGAAAAAGTCAGTGTCTCAGGGAGACCTCCTCCACTCCCCACACTGCATGCTCGAGGACTCTGCACCAGAGCCAGGACACACTGGGCTCTTTCCCTCCTGTTGCTCAATGTCCCTCCAAAGGATGGCACTGGGCACTTCATCAGTCCATGGATTTATTCAAAGTGAAATCACACTTCCTATTTTGTCTCTACAAATGTTTGGATCACCAGTGCAGGGGTACCCAGAGTTCCAGGGGCAGAAGAGTTTTATGAGTAGGGAACCAGGTCCCCCCCCCCCCCACCCCAACACACACACACACCAGGATTTTGAATCCAGTAAAGAGGGACAAAAGATGTAGCAGGGTCGTTTCCTGCTATTGTTTACACAAAACCAGGGGCAATGGCCAAGGGCAGGGTGGGGCTCTCCTCCACAGAGCTCTCTGGAGAGACAGTTTGCACTGTTCTTTTAATTGTGTTTTGATTGCAGAAATGACATTTAAACAGCACTAAAGGCAATGTTTAAAAAGAAAAAAAGCCACTGGACCTCTTCCATCTTCCACATCTGATGTGTTGGAAAGCAGACTGGACGTGGAATCTAATACACCAAAGTTGGCACCCCTCTCTGCCAATGACTGACTGTGCCACTTCATGCAGGCTCATGCCCTCAATGTCTTAGCTGCTTTAGCTGTAAAGGAGGACAGCTCCCACTTCACTAAGGACAGTTGAGGAATAAGTGAGATAGTGTATATGCAAGTTCTTACCATAGTGACTGGTGTATGGTAGTCTCTCTGTACAGTTTCTCTTGTTCATTAAGGCAACTGTTTTCATTTCCTTGTGTTTTCTGCCAAGTTTTCATCAAGTCCAGATGAACGTGTTGTACACTGGTGATCATGCTTTAAATAGAATTTTGCAGTCTTCTTATAAATTTACTATATCATAAGTATTTGTTTCAACATATACATAATTCTTTAATGATGGATCACCATAGAGTTAGTATATTTGTGTAATCATTCTTTTCGTTGGGTCTTGTGTGTGTGTGTGTGTTGCAATTAAATAATTCTGTATTGCCTGGTTGAGTGCACATGCTACCCTAGACAAGGACCCAGGTTCAAGCCCCTAGTCCCTGTGTGCAGAGGTAGAATTTCAAGAATGATAAAGCAATGGTGCAGGTGTCTTGCTTTCTCTCCCCCCTCCCTCATCTCCTTTCTGTCAATATCTCTCTGTCCTATCAAGTAAAAGAAGGAAAAAGGAAAAAATGGCCACTATGAGCAGTGGACTTGTTGTGCAGGCAATGAGCCCTCAGTAATAATCATGGTGGTACAATATAATAAGTGAGTAAACAAAGTAAATAAAATAAAACAAAATTCTGTAGAGTTCTGTAGTTTACATTATTGCTGCTTTCATTTGCATGTCATTTTTTTTTTTTTTTTGCCTCCAGGGTTATCACTGGGGCTCTGTGCCTGCACCATGAATCCACTGCTTCTCGAGGCTATTTTTTCCCCTTTTATTGCTCTTGTTGTTTATCATTGCTGTTGTCATTGCTGTTGTTAGTAGTATTGTTGTTATTGTTGTTGGAGAGGACAGCAAGAAATGGAGAGGAGGGGAAGACAGAGAGGAAGAGAGAAAGATAGACACCTGCAGATCTGCTTGACCACCTGTGAAGCAACCCCCCTGCAGGTGGGGAGCCGGGGGCTCGAACCTGTATCCTTAGTCGGTCCTTGAGTTTAGCGCCATGTGTGCTTAACCCACTGCGCTACTGCCCGACCCCCCATTTGCATGTCATTATAACTTCTCCTACTGAAGGTTGAATGTTCTTGCATGCTTACTTACTATTTCTACTTCCTCACTTAAATTGCCTGCTCATGACCTTTGTCTGTTATCTCTTAGCAACTCAGGCATTTCTTTTTGTAGGCGTGTATGAAATATTTACATAAGGTAGATAATAACTAACTATTTGCCATTTTCTTTTTTTTAAAGATCTTTTTTTAAATATTTTATTTATTTATTCCCTTTTGTTGCCTTTGTTGTTTTATTGTTATAGTTATTATTGTTGTTGTCGTTGTTGGATAGGACAGAGAGAAATGGAGAGAGGAGGGGAAGACAGAGAGGAGGAGAGAAAGATAGACACCTGCAGACCTGCTTCACCACTTGTGAAGCGACTCCCCTGCAGGTGGGGAGCTGGGATTCGAACCGGGATCCTTGTGCCTGTCCTTGTGCTTTGCGCCACCTGCGCTTAACCCGCTGCGCTACAGCCCGACTCCCACTATTTGCCATTTTCTTTATTCCCAGGTGACCTTTTACTTTTAATTATTCTTCTAACATACTTTAAATGTTTTGTCTGTCTGACCTTGCATTTGAACTGCTTATTCAACAAATACTGAGTGAGAACCTGATCCATATGACAAGAGCATAAATGGTCATTGGTGGGGGAGTAAAGGTCATTTCATTTTCTGAATTCTAGAAGTCTTCAGGAAACCCGTGGATGAAGACATAAAAGCAATCACAATGCTTCTGTGACTAGCCTTAGAAAAGTGAACTATAATAGCAGTGACAGCAGCATTCAAATTATATGCTTCTCTACAAGTTCCCTTTTTAAAAACTTACAAGCACTATCTCATTTAAGTCCCACAACTCATTAACTTAGGCATCATTATATCCCTTTACAGTGCTAAGGAATAAATATAGAACCTTGTGCAGTGTAATACTGATGAACTACCTCCCACCTCATTTTCTGTTATATATAAATTGGGACTTTTTGGGAGTCGGGTGGTAGCGCAGCGGGTTAAGTGCACGTGACGCAAAGCGCAAGGACCGGCATAAGGATCCTGGTTCGAGTCCCAGGCTCCCCACCAGCAGGGGAGTCCCTTCACAGGTGGTGAAGCAGGTCTGTAGATGTCTATCTTTCTCTCGCCCTCTCTGTCTTCCCCTCCTCTCTCCATTTCTCTCTGTCCTATCTAACAACGACATCAATAACAACAATAACTACAATAACAGTAAAAAGACAACAAGGGCAACAAAAGGAAAAATAAGTAAATAAAATTTTATTAAAAAAATAATAAAATAAAAATAAATTGGGACCTTTTGTATGTGTGATACCACCACTCCTGGGACAATTTTTCCGTCCTTTTATTTTAGATGAAGTTAGGGGAGGGACATGCAGATGAGGGGAAGGGACATCCGAGCACTGGCCACCATTTGTAGAACATCCCCTGGTGCCGATCATGGTGCTCCTGATTAGTGGCAGATTTGAAGCCAGAATCTCAAGCTTAGTAAGTTCTTATAATGTATGAGGCCCCAGTGACACATTAAAAAAAAAAAAGAGTTTGGAGTATGGCACCAAAGTAAGAAAGCAGAAGTATACTAGAGTTAGCAGTGAGTACCTCCCTAATACTTCCTCTCCACTTTTCCAAGCTTTGGGTCCATGATTGCTCAACAATTTGTTTGGCTTTGTATGTTAACTCTCTTTTCAGTCACCAGGTTCCAGGTGTCATCAGGATGCCGGCCAGACTTCCCTGGATTGAAGACACCACCAATATGTCCTGGAGCTCAGCTTCCCCAGAGACCCATCCTACTAGGGAAAGAGAGAGGCAGACTGGGAGTATGGACCGACCAGTCAACGCCCATGTTCAGCGAGGAAGCAATTACAGAAGCCAGACCTTCTACCTTCTGCAACCCACAATGACCCTGGGTCCATGCTCCCAGAGGGATAGAGAATGGGAAAGCTATTGGGGGAGGGGGTGGGATATGGAGATTGGGCAGTGGGAATTGTGTGGAGTTGTACCCCTCCTACCCTATGGTTTTGTTAATTAATCCTTTCTTAAATAAAAAAAAAATAATAATTAATAAAAAAAGAAGAAGAAGAAGAAGTAGAAAGAAAGAAAAAGAAGACTAGAGACTGCATAAGGTCTCTCAGTGGCAGACCTGAGATCTAAGACCAGGAGAATGGGGACCCAAAGCTCTGGCCCTCAGTCTAGATGCTCCGAAAGCCATGGCCCTGCCTAGTGGGAACTCTCTGTTCTCCTAGTCTTGCTCCTTTAACTCTCAGTAGGGGTGGCAGAATGTTGCAGGAAAGCAGGTTCCCACTTTCTTAGAAAAGCCCCTGATAGGCTACTGTACTCCAGGGGGAAAGCAGGTTCCCAGGCCCAGTGGGATATTGCTGATGGGCTTCCTTGTATTAGGTCTGTCACAGACATTGCCATGTGAAATCAGTGGAATGCCATACCTTCTGCACCCCTCAGACTACCTTGATCCATACTCCCAGCCGAGGAGAAGTGCTAGGATGAAGATATGAAAGCTCTGAACTCCAGCTCCATCAGCACCCAGAAAGAGAGGAGGAAAAGGAGAGGGACATATGGAGGTAGTAATGTTGTCATGAGTGGCTTGGAGGGGAAGAGAGGATTGGATCAGGAAGGAAAAGGGGACAATTGTGTATAAATGTGGACAGATAGTTGTAGAGATGATGGTTGACCCATGTCTACAACCTTAGGGGAACTGTGGTGGATTGCAGTGGGGAGACTGAAGATTCAGAACTCTGGTGGTGGGAATGGTATGGATTTAAACCCCTGTTAACATGTAATTTTGTAAAATAAAAAATAAAATAAAATAAAATAAAAATCAGTGGAACTCTGTGAACCAGGTAAGGCTAGCTTCATTCACACAGAAGAAAGCCTGAGATATATGCTCTCACACAGGACACCAGACATAGTGACCCAGGCTTTCCAGCACCAAGTACTAATTTAGGCACTTAGTGGACCTAAATGGGAACAAGTCATCCCCTTCTGCTATTGGTCCCTGAAGTTGGTCAGTAGTGATCGGTCATTCCTGGATGCCTCATTTGCATAAGGGTTTATCACAGTTCATTTCACATTAGTTATTTTTCTTCTGAACAGGATGAGGTCTCTGACTCTATTCTGCCTCTAACAGGAACACAGCTCTCCTCTCTCCTTGTTGGATGCATGGGTTGCAGGAAGAGAACCTTTATACCAGACCAGGAAGAGAACCTTTATACATGGGGCTCTGGCCCAAAGTTCCTGGCTTTTTGCAAGTGTCTCTGCATGATCCTCTCCCCTTGAGGACTGCAGTGTGATGGGATCATGCATTTTTATTAATGCTACTGCTATGCAGTTTTTGCATCTGCCTCACAGTCAGAAATAAGTGAAGGGCTAGAGTCTGAACCAGTCCCAGGATGAGAGGGTGGGGAGAGACAATCTAGAGTATGTGACCTTGAGCTTGTGGGACATACGGGTCCTACACATCTCCGTGATGGAGACAGGCTCAGTGCACCTGTCTGACTTCTCTGTTGAGTCTCACTGCAGAAAAGAAAACAGGGGTGTCTGCCCACAATTCAGGAGCTGCTTTAATTAAAGTTGGTCTTGTCCTGAGAGACAAAACAACTCACCATGAGCACTGAACTGATGGCAGGGAAAGTCGATTGCACACAGGTGTTTTACCCACTAGTGGGGCCAGCTTGTTAGCAGCTCGAGACTAAAGGTGTTTTCTTGTTGGATGTATCTCTTTGCATTTTCCAAGGCTGGTGGATCAATAGCTACACACAGTTAAAATAAATTTCTGCCTCTTCCTCCATATTTTCAGATGGAAAGAAGAGTCATAAATAACTCAGACTCCTATCAGGGGTTCCTGCTGTCAATGATAATTCTCCATGCTTTTTCCAGACTCACACAACAGCCTTGTAAGGTCAGGGCTACTGTGCCTAGTTCAAAGATATGGAGACTGAGGCTTATAGACGGCATTCCACTGCCCAGATCCCAGAGTATGTCATCAGTCTTAAGGCCTCTGTGCATGTAAGCTGTTTGTTATTGCAAGCTATGTTACTACTAGTGTCAGTTTCCCAGGCTAGAAAGCAATAAGAGAGGGCAAATTGCTTGTGCAAGGTCACATAGCCAGTGAATGGCAAGCTGGGGCTGGAAACCAGCGTGCCTGACTACAGAGGCGGCTCCTAGGAGGGCTAATCAGCCCAGGTTGGTCCTGCTTCTGCAAGCCCACCCTAGAAATCAATGGGAGAAAGGCTTGGGGCACCAAGACTTGTATTTCTCTGAGAGGTCCCTGGAGAGAGAAGGGCATCTATTCCCAGCTTTGGAAAGACCTACTCCCCAGGCTATATCTCTATTTTTAGCTTTGAATCCATCAATACATGGAGCCTAGCAGAACAGGCAACTCCTGGCTGCCTGATATTAATAAGAAGCAAGAGAGATACCATTTATTAAGCACTTTCTGTGTGCCGGGCATTATGCAAAGTGCTTCCCATGGATTATCTGTGTAAATCTTTACAACGTTCCTATGGAATAACTACTGTTATAGTCATCATTTTATAAATAAGGAACACGAGGCTCAAAGAGGTTAGGAAATTTGCTTGAGGATGCACTTTGATAAACTGCAGAGTGAGGAGCCAAACACAGAACAAACCCAGGTCTGCGGAACTCCCAGTCCATGCCCTTTCCTCCTTACCATCTTAGTAAAACATGACCCTGACCACTGGGGGACTCGGCCTGTGAGGAGGTGGGAATCGATGTGTCAGCAAAGGATCACAATGCTAGAGAGGTGCTGTGAGGCAGGTAGGAGCTTGACTGGTTGATTTCTGTCATTGACAACACAAACCTGGACCTGTAAATCCCCAGGTGGAGAAAAGTTGGACAAGCGGGCAGGGAGAACCACACAGGCCAAGAAAGGCAAAGAGGCACAAAGTGCAGGGCTGTTCGGGGCACAGGGGCTGGTCTGGTGGGATTTGGGGTTGAGAAGGATGATGAGGCCAAGGGCAGAGAACAGGGCAAGATTCTGAAAGATCTGAAATCCCAAGGGGTTTGTGAATTCCAGATTCTAAAGGGATTGTGAGTGGACGAATCGTGTATGCACTGTAGAGTAGAGGGTGTAGTTGAGGGAGAGATTGGGGAGGGAGAGACAGTTGTTTTTTACACTAGTAGAAATAATATCTTGCATTTGTTGAGGCCCTACTGTGCTCTAGGTATCCTATTAGGTGCTTTTGCTAAGAAAACACCAAGTACACATAGCAGGTGCTCAGTCAATGGTAGCTCATTGGAGGCTATTATCCTCCGCCCCCTGCTTCTCCCCCACTTCTACAGATGAGAAAACTGAACTTTGAAATATCAGGTGGCTGGGCCCAAGTTACCAAGATTGAGTTTGTCTGGCATTAGCCAGAGACTCAGTGCTATGTGGGCCTGATGGGATGATGTGTACTGGAGCAATCTCGGGCAAAGGGATATCTATACGAAGTTCAGGAATGAAGACGATAAGATAGGTTTCAAAGATAATTGAGAGGCAGGCTTGTTTTTGTTTTGCCTTATCCTTCAAGTAAGTTCATTGACACACACTGAGGATAACAATTATGTCACTAAGGTTACGAAGTTTCACTGGCACTGGAACTGGCAGACAGACTCAGCCAGGGGAAAGGGCATTGTTTCTGCAGGAAGTGGCTGAGGAGGGAGGGAAGGGCTGGGTCTAAAGTTCAGTGTGTCCAGTGCCTCTGAGGTCTTCCGTGATCCGAGGTGCAGGGTTCAGAGCCTGGTACCAGGTGGCAGGGCTGAAAGGGGGGCAGTGTGAATGAATCTCAACTACATCTGACATGGGGCATCAACAGGGTCACAAGTCTCCCAGGAGGTAAAACATATTCCCACCCTCCACAAACACACAAACATGATTATGGGAATATGCCAAAATGTCAAAGAGACATAGGCACGAGCTAAAAGGGCTCCCAATGGATAAAGCTGGGACAATTTGAGCAACAAAATAAAGTATTGAGTTACAACCCAAAGTATAAAATAAATATCTACGTGTCTGTACCAGTATAAATAAATTATTAAGGAAATGATATAAATAAATGATTGAGAAGAGACAAATATTCCACATGGAATTCCAAACAAATTATTTTGCTGTTTATGCTATGCTACCCTCAAGCGGAGTGCACAATACCTCACTGCTTAAGTGTGGGGTCTTCTTAGGTACCTCCTTCGTTAAGGGTCTGGTGTGGCGGGGGGGGGGGGGGAGGAGTGGAGAAGACAAACATGATCTCAGCCAACTGATCGAGGTCAGTAGTATTGATCTGAAGTGTGTCCATTAGTAACCTGGGTCAGGGCCCAGCAGTGTTGGAAAAGGTCAGCTTTTGTAAACACCAGCAGAGACTCCCACAGCAGCCACAGCTAAGGTTTTACTCCTGGCTGTGCCTGCAGAGAGGGAGCCAAGTACACTGGGACGCTTGGCCATTATCCCAGCTGCTAGAGGTTAAGAGGCACAGAAAATGCAGTCACTTCACTGGCAGCTTGGGACTTGTAGGTGCAGCTAGGTTCAGCAGTGTTTTGGGAGAGCTTTGCCAGTGGCCCCGCAGGGTACAGCAAACCTGACCCAAGGCAGCAGCCATGATCTTGAGGGCAAAAGAACAGTAGGGTTGGGGCTGGGTGGTAGCACACCCAGTTGAGTACACGTTATCAAGAGCAAGGACCTATGTTCAAGTCCCTGATCATCACCTGGGGATGAGCTGTGGAGAGGTGTGAGGGTATCTCTCCCCCTATCTCCTTCCCTCTCAATTTCTTTCTGTCCTAGCCAATAAAAGAAAAAGAAAAATAGAAAAAGGAAAAAAAATGGCCACCGCGTATGGTGGATTCATAATGTTTGCACTGAGCCTCCAGCAATAACCCTGGTAGTGATAAAAAGAAGAAGGAAGAGGAGGGGAGGAGGACGAGAAGGAGGAAGAGAAAGAGGAGGGGGAGGAGGATGAGGATAAGGACTACAGGGTTTAGAGAAAGCCCCAGAGGCTGAGGCAGGAGAGACAGCGGCACCTGGCAGTCTCTTCAGGGACTGCCAATGGTCCCAAGGTGCTGTGTTATTTTTCTTTAGGTGGAGACCAAGCTTTGGAACACAGAGCTGCATGCTTCTGCCTGCAGCCTGGAGAGTGTCTCTGATTTTCTTGTTCATGGGATATGCATATCCTGGAACTTGTCTTCCAGCCAATCAGGGGGTTTGGGAGGCAGACTGAGCATGACATGTCCAGGACTTGCTTGGTGGCAACGTAAGCAATGATGGTGACCTTTTGCTGAAGGCTGCTGGGGCTCTGGGTATGCAGTGTACTCGGAAGTGTCCGCTGCTGGGGGCCAGGAGCCAGCTCATGCAGTAGAGTGCCTGCCTTCACATGCCTGAGGCCTTAGCTTAGAATCCCAGTGGCATCCCATGGATGGCACAGATTGGGGGTGGGAGGAACTCCACTGGTGGTGGAGCTGCGCTGAGGTGTCTCTCCCTCTCCCTTCCTGCTCTTCTCCCACAGATTGAAAACATGAAGAAACTGGGTCAGAGTGACCACTCGGTGATGTCACACATACATGAGGCTAAGTCCATGACTTAGTGACATTTTAAAGTTTTTTTTTTGACATAAAGACATGCCCATTTCTGATTGGCAGAAGCCAAGCTGGGCATGAGACTGACAATGAAGAGAGTGTCTCTGGGAATGTTTAGCCCCCAGTGACTCTCTGTCCCCCCTCATCTGCCCACCTCCTGACTGCTCATTGCGGGCCTGGTCAGCTCTCTTGACTCCATACTTGGACAGTTGGGTTGATGGTTGTGCACAAAGTCATCTACAGAGGACAAACTTTTGTCCTCTTCTTACCCTCCCAGCACCTGAAGAAACCAATTTACAAAAATCACTCCCTCTCAGGAAGGTGGGTCAGAGAGCTTCTCCCCTGTGGGACCCACAGTGGACTCCAGTGTTGTAGCCAGAGTCCCTGTACAATGACTGATGGAAAGCCCACCAGGTGGGAGTTGTCTGATATTCCCAGAAAGACCCTGGTCCTGAAAACCACCTGGACAAGCACAGAGAGAGATGGAGCCAACAGAGTTGATGGCTGCTGAGAGGCTGAGGCCAGGCTTCCCACTCTTAAGGCAGCAGGACTCAGTGGATAGATCCCAACACACTGAGATGGGGATGCAGGAGGCAGAGCAGGTAGGGCAGGCTAGAGGCTAGAATAGCATTGACTCCACCCAGTCAGGGTGCCAAGATAAAAAACCTTTTGCTTTAGGACTCTGCATCTACTCTCTTAGTTGGTGCCCAGCCAGGGAGGCCTAGCTTCCCAGCCCCTAATCAATGGCACTTTCCCTACCAGGCCTGCAGTACTTCAGCCTCTTTTACTAGTGTTCTTGGCTCCCAGGTTCTCAGTGGGAGTTACTTTGCTTCTCTTCATCTGGACCCCACACCTCAGTCTCCTCAGTCCCTTCCTCCCTCAGACTCAGAGAGTTCTGCCCCACCTTAGTCAAGTGCTGCCACTCCGTTGAGACTTTCTAGTATTCAGCCCAGACTAGGCCAGATCCTAAGACTCTTTGGAACAGGAGAGAGCGGGGGCGGAGAGAACCACCATAAAATCTTGACTAGCTCCTGGCCTAGGTGCTCCTATATTGTACCACTGTGTGATAAAAAGGACTAGAGAACAGCGGTAGAGGCCGGAGTGGTGGTTCCAGGCATGTGTGAGGTCCTGGTTGAATCTTCTGCACAGCAGAATGACAAAAAGACAAAAACAAATAGAGCATCATAAATGTAAGAGTGGTGCTCTGGTTTCTCCTTTACACAAAAATAAGGTTTTGTTTGTTTGTTTTTTATCTCCAGGGTTATTGCTGGGGTTTGGGGCTGGCACTATGAATCCACTGCTTTGGGTGGCAATCCCCCCCCACCCCATTTTTTTCAATAGGACAGTGAGAAACTGAGAGGGGAGGGGGAGATAGAAAGGGAGAGAGCTCTGCAGCCAATTAAGGTGACTGTGCTGCCCTCCCCATGGCTCCCGGTGCAAACAGCAGCCTCCTGGGTAGTGTATGCAGCCTGTTGCTTGTATAGGCTGCCCTAAGGGACCCTGGAGACAACCCTTCCTACTCTGTTCATCTTATGCCTGACCTCCTTCTGCCCCTAACCTTAGGCTCCAGACAGGGATGTGAAGTGCTTTTGGGAAGCCCCAGGGCACCGTGGCCAGAGTTCACATTGGCCAGGTCATCATGTTCATCTGCACCAAGCTGCAGAACAAAGAGCATGTGACCGAGGCCCTGTGCAGGGCCAAGTTCAAATTCCTTGGGTGCCAGAAGATCCACATTTCCAAGAAGTGGGGCTTCATCAAGTTTAACGCAGTTGAATCTGAAGACATGGTGGCTGAAAAGCACCTTATTCCAGACAGCTGTGGAGTCAAATACATCCCCAACCGTGGCCCCCTGGACAAGTGGCAGGCCCTGTACTACTGAGAGCCTCAGAGGTGTCCCATAATCAATTATATTAAATCAAGATCCCACTTAAAAAAAAAGAAAGAAAGAAAAAAGAAAGGGAGAGCGAAAGTTAGATTCCTGCAGACCTGCTTCATCACTTGTGAAGTCCCCCCTGCAGGTGGGAGTGGGGGCTTGAACCCAGATCCTTGTGTGGGTCCTTGTGCTTAGTATTATATGAGCTTAACTGGGTGCACTACCACCAGGCCCCCTGTTTGTTTTTTAATTTCTTTATTGGGGAGTTAATGTTTTATGTTCAACAGTAAATACAATAGTTTGTACATGCATAACATTTCCCATTTTTCTAACAATACAACTCCCACTAGGTCCTCTGTCATCCTTCTTGGACCTGTACTCCCCCACCCACCCACCCAAGAGTCTTTTACTTTGGTGCAATAAACCAATTCCAGTTCAGGTTCTACTTGTGTTTTCTCTTCTGGTTTTGTTTTTCAACTTCTGCCTGAGAGTGAGGTCATCCCATATTCATCCTTCTGTTTCTGACTTATTTCACTCAACATGAATTTTTCAAGGTCCATCCAACATCGGCTAAAAACAGTGAAGTCACCATTTTTTATAGCTGAATAGTATTCCATTGTGTATATAGACCACAGCTTGCTCAGCCACTCATCTGTTGTTGGACACCTGAGTTGCTTCCAGGTTTTGGCTATTAGAAATTGTGCTGCTAAGAACATATGGTACACAGATCTTTTTGGATGGGTGTGTTGGGTTTCTTAGGATATATCCCCAGGAGAGGAATTACAGGATCATAGGGTAGGTTCATTTCTAGCCTTCTGAGAGTTCTCCAGACTGTTCTCCACAGAGGTTGGACCAATTGACATTCCCACCAGCAGTGCAGGAGGGTTCCTTGGACCCCACACCCTCTCCAGCATTTGCTGCTGTTTCCTTTTCTGATGTATGACATTCTCACAGGAGTGAAGTGATATCTCATTGTTGTCTTGATTTGCATTTCTCTGACAAAGACTTGGAGCATTCTGTTTGTTTGTTTTTAAAACAACACTAGAAGGATTAATGAGGTCCGTTAGCCCACTTGGTAGGGTGCCTGCTTTGCCATGTGTGTGACCCAAGTTTGATCCTCTAGCACAATGCATGGGAGTCCTAGTTACAGGGCAAGATTTGGTGTTGTGGTACCTCTCCTTTTCTGTTTCTACCTCTTTTATTCTGAAAAAGTTGGCCTGGAGTGGTGAGACCCTGATGATGACCAAAAAAGAGTAAAAAGAAGCAGTACAAATAGGACCAGATATACTAGTAGTCACAACAATATGATTAGCTTAAATACATTGATGAAAGGCAAAGATGCTCTGATTGGGTTTCTGAAGTACAGTTACACACCATTGATAAGAGGTGTAGTGTAAAACAAAGTTACACATAAAAGTTGAAAGTAGAAAGAAGTAAAAATTATACTAGGCAAATACTGGCTAAAGGAAAGCAGTGGACTAATACTAATCTTCAAAACATGAAATTACCTGAGCAGAGGCAAAGACAATTTAAAGCTATCAAGTTGCAGATGTTACCATCACACCATCGTGAATTCCCGGGGCCGATGAGCTCACAAATATGTCCTGAACCCCACTTCCCCAGAGCCCTGCCCCTCTAGGGAAAGATAGAAACAGGCTGGGGGTTATGGATTGACCTGCCTATGCCTATGTCCCACAGAGAAGCAACTTCCAGCTTCTGCACCCTATAAAGATCTCTGGTTCATATGTCCAGAGGATTAAAGAATGGGGACCCTTCCAGTGGAGGGGAAGGGATATGGAACTCTGGCGGTGGGAATTGTATGGAATTGTACCCCTTTTATCCCACAATCTTGTCAATCATTATTTATTTATTTATTTATTTTTTTATTTATTTGCCTCTAGGGTTATTGCTGGGGCTTGGTGCCTTCACTATGAATCCACTGATCTGAAGCCCATTTTTTCACATTTTGTTGCCCTTGTTGTTGTTGTTATTGTTGCCATTGATGTTGTTGTTGTTGGATAGGACAGAGAGAAATCGAGAGAGGAGGGGAGACAGAGAGGGGGAGAGGAAGATAGACACGTGAAGACCTGCTTGTGAAGTGACTCCCCTGCAGGTGGGAATCCGGGGCTTGAACTAGGATCCTTATGCAGGTCCTTGTGCTTTGCACCATGTGCGCTTAGCCTGCTGTGCTACTGCCTGACCCCCCTCGATTATTATTAATCATTAATAAAAAATAAATATGAATTTATGTGGCCCAGGAGATGGAGCAGGGATAAAACATTGAACTCCCAAACATGAGGTCCTGCGTTTGGTCCCCAGCAGCACATGTACCAGAGTGATATCTGGTTCTTCCTCTCTCTTTCTCTCCTTACCCCTCTCATTAATAAATAAATAAAATATTAAAAATAAATATGAAGTTAAGGCAAAACAACACAAACAGGAATAAAGAGGAACATCTGGCACTGATAAGACTTATAATCCACCAGAAAGATGTAAAAACTTATGGATGTGGGGGCTAGGCGGTGGCGCGCCTGGTAAGCGCATGCATTACAGTGCACAAAAGTCCCTGGTCCCTGCCTTCAGGGGGAAAGCTTGACAAGTAGTGAAGCAGGGCTGCAGGTGTCTCTCTGTCTTTTTCCCCTCTGTCAATAAAAAATAAATAAAAAGATTTTAAAACAACAGCAAAAACCCAAACTAAGAGAAATAAAAACTTATGAATGTGCATGCATCTTAAAAACTGTTTGAGGGGCCAGAAGTTGGTGCAGCCAGTTAAGTGCACATAGAATTAAGCACAAGGACCTGTGCCAGGACCTGCGTTCAAGCCCCTGCTCTCCACCTGCAGCAGGGGATGCTTCACAAATGGTGACACAGATCTGCAGGTATCTGTTTTTCTCTCTCCTTCTCTATCTCACTTCTCCTTTGAATACCTCCCTGTCCTGTCAAGTAAGATGAAAAAAAAAAAAAAACTATTTGGGATACATAAAGCAGGAGCTTAACTGCAGTGAAGGAACACATTGACAATTCCACAGTGATGGTGTAAGATTGGAAAGCACACCTCTCGGAAATCGACAGATCCTCTGGATGAAACGTAATATTGTGGATGATAATGTGGACTGACTCACTCAGCATCAGCTCCCACGTCTCGCTGTGCCTTCCTATACTGCAGGGGGTGGCAAGCTGAAAATGATTTCCTGACAACCATGTTCCAGGTGTGGATTAGTTTCCACCACTCATTGCTACTGTGTAAGATCATGAAGAGGCAGAAATCATTGCCCTTTTCTTTGGGTGCTGCAGCTTACAAGCACATTTGTATGGCCACTTAGTCTTTCTGCATCAATGTCTGGCCTCCAGTTTTGCGAGTGTCATGGCAGCAACGGCAGAGCCTGTGTGAAATGGTCTTATTACCACTGTGGTGTGTTTGGAAGCATAGTTTTAGTGATGGCATCCCAGAAAGCAGCTGAGAGGGCACTCCTCCAGGCCTTACCAGACTTTGTCAACACTCACTGCCCCATTCTGCTTAAAATACCTGGAATACTTTCTGCTTTCTGTACCAAACACTGATTTCTATAGATCTGAGTTTCTATAGATTTGAGTATATTATTATGGATTTAGAAGATCTGACTTAAAAGCTTGAGTTGACTAGAAAGCAAGAAAAGCTTGTGACTTTAAGCTGAGAATTTATATTACTTCAAGTGCACAATAAATATCAGCAATATATGACAATAGATCGCATCACAAAGGAAACCTTAGTTTTCAAAAAAGATCAGCATTATATAGATTATCTTCTCACAGTATAGTAAAGCTATATTTATTGTTAATAATAATAGATAATACAACTTCTTCATTTATTTGAAAGATGTACATAAACTTTTAAATTATTCATGAATTAAAGAGTAAATCATAATGGGAATCATAAAATATTCACAGCTGGATGATCATAGAAGCATCACCATCACCTACCAAGGCTTGTAGGCAAAGCCAAGGAAATACTTAGAGAAAAAATGTATAGCCCTAAATGAATGAATTATAAATGGAAAAGACTTTAAATGAGATTGGGTGCCTTATGGGTGGTATGGCCATAGACATAAGTGAAAAAGACTGAGAAAAATAGGTTTAGGACTCAACTTAAGAAAGAATTCAGACAAGAGCAGATGAAAGGAATAAAGAATTCAAGTAATGAAAACAGAGAAGATGATTAAATGGGAAATACAGTGATAACAAAATAAAAAACAGATAAAACAAAGGTCTAATTATTGAAAAAAAACAGAAAAATTGCTCAAGAAAGCGAGAGAGAACAATGTAAAATAAGTAATATTAGGGGCCGGGCCGTGGTGCAGCGGGCTAAGTGCAGGTGGCACAAAGCACAAGGACCCAGTTTGAGCCCCTCCCCAACCCCCAACCCCAGCTCCCCACCTGCAGGTGGTGAAGCAGGTCTACAGGTGTCTGTCTTTCTCTCCCTGTCTCTGTCTCCCCCTCTTCTCTCCATTTCTCTCTGTCCTACCCAACAACAATGACATCAACAACAATAACAACTACAACAACAACAAAAAAGGCAACAAAAGGGAATAAATAAACATTTTTTAAAAAGAAAAAACATTAAAAAATAAGTAGTATTAAGAATGGAATATATATTAGCAATGAAAAGGGATTATCACTCTGAGTCAGCAGAGCTATTTAAATCATGAATCATGACAATAGTGTGAATAACTGTATGCCATTACATTTGAAAACCAACTGGAGAGGTTATAAGAAAATATGATACATTTGTTAAGTATAGGATGATTTATTTTGATTTCTAATGACTGTTTTATTTTTAATATTTATTTATTTATTTATTTATTTATCTACTATCAAAGAGAGAGCAAGAGAGGAGGTGAGGAGAGAGAGACCAACAATAAAGCACTGCTTTGTTCTGGGATAGGTGGTGCTGGGGACTAAACTGTGGCTTCTGGGGCCTTCCACCTGCAAACTATTGCTCTAATAGGCTGTTATCTTCTGTTCAGAATAATTTACTAAACATGTACGAGACTTTAATAGAGAAAAAATTACAAAGTGAAATGAAGGCTTGAATGAATAGAAAGAAATGTAGCATGCTTATGGATAACAAGACTCATTACTATAAATATTTAATACCTCTAATCTGTAAGCTCAATGAAACTTTAATATAAACCCAATAGAATTGTCAGGGAACTTGAAAAAAGAGTTCATGTGGAAGAATATATACACAATTATGAAAAGAGGCACCAAGATGAGGCGGGATTTGCCTCACTCCACCACATCAAGATGTTACACTTTAAAGCTATGGAGTTAAGACAGTAACATATCAGTCAGGAACAGATACATTGAACAAAAAAACAGAATAGAGAGTGGAGAAATTGATCCGGGCATTAATACGAGGCAGGTAAACATCAGAGATGCTTTTATGAATCAGCAGAGGAAACAGTACACATTAGTGAAAGGTACTAGGTCAAAACTTGTACAAAACTTTACTTTGATTATTTGTTATGACAGTGAGACATTTTAGAATACCCGCAGCCAGGAGATGGGCTAGGTTCCAAAACCAGCTCCACTCAGAGGTAAATAGCATAACAGTTATGCAAAGAGACTTTCATGCCCGAGGCTCCAAAATCCCAGATTCTATCCCCCTTACCACCATAACCTAGAGCTGAGCAGTGCTAAAAATAAAGATATAGTCAATATCAAAAACTCCACTGCTTACTGACCTTGGACATGTTACTTAATCTCTCTGTACATATTTCTTCATCTTGAAACAGGGTATTTAGTTTACCTCATAGATTTGTTGCAAGGATTAACATAGCAGAATGAAAGCAGTAAGTATAGGATTAATGTAAGTAAAGTATTTCAACCAACCACTGGCTCAAAGTAGCACTATAAATTATTTATCATCAGTGTCCTTCTGTCCCCAATACCATGTAGTGGTGACAGCTTCTCCAACCATCCCCCCCCCCCCCACACACACACACATACACTTCTTTGTCCAAGTGTGGGAGACTTCCACTTTTCAAGTGGATCAGAAGAGCAGTTCACTTGGTCTTAGAGGCTTGGTTAAATCTATCACATCATGACCAGAACATTCCATGGTGGGAGGTTTTTTCACTTAGGAATATTATTTTGTTACAGTGGTGACTGCAGTCATTGGTAAAACCTTAACTCAACTCTTCCCTTCTTTGTGTCACTGAAAGCCAGGTGGTGACAGCTTCAATATGGATCACACAACTGCTACTTCTTTTTTCTTTTTCTTTTTTCTTTTTTTTTTTTTTGTCTCCAGGGTTATTGCTGGGCCTCGGTGCCTGCACTATGAATCCACTGCTCCTGGAGGCCATTTTCCCCCCCTTTTTTTGCGGTTTTTATTGTTGTTATTTATTTATTTTCCCTCTTGTTGCCCTTGTTTTTTTATTATTGTTATAGTTATTATTGTTGTCATTGTTAGGTAGGACAGAGAGAAATGGAGAGAGGAGGGGAAGACAGAGAAGGGGAGAGAAAGATAGACACCTGTAGACCTGCTTCACCGCCTGTGAAGCGACCCCCCCCCCCAAGGTGGGGAGCCAGGGGCTCAAACCCGGGTCTTTACTCTGGTCCTTGCACTTCGTGCCATGTGCACTTAACCACTGCGCTACTGCCTGACTCCCTATTGTTGTTATTGATGTCATTGTTATTGGATAGGACAGAGAGAAATCCAGAGAGGAGGGAAAGACAGAGAAGGTAGAGAAAGACACCTTAAGACCTGCTTCACCACTTGTGAAGCGAGCCCCCACCCCATCCCCCCGTAGGTGAACCGGGATCCTTACGCAGGTCCTTGCGCGGGTCCTTGTGCTTTGCGCCAGGTGCGCTTAACCCACTGCACTACCGCCGGACTCCCCAGACTCCCCCGACCCTCATTCCTTTTTTCTCTTCCTTCCTCCTTCTCTCCCTTCTTTCCTTCCTTCCTCCCTCCCTTCCTCCTTTCTTTCTTTCTTTCTTTCTTTCTTTCTTTCTTTCTTTCTTTCTTTCTTTCTTTCTTTCTTTCTCTGTCTTTCTTTCTTTCTTTTTTCTTTCTCTCTCTCTGTCTCTCCCTTCCTTCCTTCCTTCCTTCATCTGCCTTCCTTCCTTCCTTTCTTTATTTCTCTTTCTTTTTTTAGGTGTGTGTATGTGTTGGGAGTTGGGCCCAGAACGTTATACATGCAAAACATGCACCCCATCACTGAATTACTTCCCCAGTCTTCCTTTATTTTTGTAGAAAACTATTTTTTAAAGAAAAATTATAATTTATTTAAAAAATTCATTCATTTTTAAACTTATTTATTTGAGAGAAAGAGAAAGAGAGAGAGAGAGAGAGAGAATTAGAGCACTGAAGGCAGGAATTGAATTCAACACTTCATGCTCAAGTCCAATGCTTTATCCACCGGGTATACCAGTTTCCCTTACTAATATGGTCTTGCTCTTCAAAATTCTACATTACTTTTTAGATCACTTAATGTTGATGCATGGATGTATTTTATTCTCCCTAATGGATACACAGTATTCCATGACCTGGAAATTACTGATGGTCTCACATGGCACAGGCTTAGTGCCAAGGAATTCCATCCCCTCCCAATGAGGTCTGCAAATCCCTGATTCTGCAGTGAAAGTATTTACATAGCCACAATGTTATAAATACCACCTAGGCCTCAATGTTAATAAATCTACAGACAGAGTATGACAAAGTTCTATTTACAGAATGGAATGTACATGCCACACACCTTGACAAAGCAAAGGTGTGGTTGATGGAGGAAAGCAGAAGTGGGGAGGGGAAAGCAAGGGAAATGACTTGTTTCACATGGAGAAGAGTCAAGAGCTATTAGAAGACTCTTAGAAGAAATAGGGGCGGGGCAGTGGTGCACCCAGTTGAGTGCACATGTTACAATGCACAAGTTCCCAGGTTCGAGCCCCCGGTCCCCACCTGTGGGAGGGAAAGCTTCAGAAGTGGTGAAGCATGGCTATAGGTGTCTCTCTGTCTATCTCCCCTTCCTTCTGTCTCTATCCAATAAGTAAATACAGATAATTTTTTTAAAAAGAAAGAAGGAATAGGCATTCATAAATGTTATTCAAAGTGATAATAGTAACCAATAGAAAAACTAAAAGTATAAATATAAAAATGAGAGGAGAATGGGGGGAAAGGGTGGTTAACGGAATTGCGTGCCACAGGGTCGATAAATATGGCTTAAATTAATACGCCAAATCACAGAGTATGAGTCCATTATTTACAGAAGCATAAAAATCTAAAATAGCCGTAAGACAGACAGACATACATGTGCACACACACTCGCGCGGAAGTGAAAAGACACTTTACATACTTTACTTTTTAACCTTTTTATTAGACACAGATGTGCATTTACATTTATATCAATTACCTGAGATAAAATTAAAATTTGGCAAAAATCCAGATCTGATTCTGATCGACCCAGGACTATCTGATTCTGATAGTCCCCACTGCTGTCGGGTCACATTATAACTCTCACACTGGCAATTCAAGGCCTTGACTACCTAGGACACCTCACTGCAGGGCACTCACCCCTGCTATCTATGTTGATAGAATCGGAGAGAGCGACATCGCCTCTGGGAAGCCCTCGGGAAGGAGAGCGCGCCCTCTACTGGGCAGGAGAGGCCTATCCTTTGCGCTTCATTAGGACTCCGCCCTACTTTTCACCCCGGGACTTTCCACATCACGTGACTCCGGCCGGGGGACCTGGGGTGGGGCGTCTGGGAAGGGTGGGGCAGAGTGCCCCAGTGGTGAGCACACTCTGACCCAGGTCGGACTTGGGTTATCTGTCTGCACAGGACTCATGTGAGGGGCGTAAAGGTTGGGAGAGGGGAATAAGCCTTCTGGGGTGGAATGGCCTAGCCCTGCACCTTTGGTGCGTGGCGGAGAGAAGCCGGGCTCTCATGTGTGGGTGGGCCAATTGCTGGGCGTCTCTGCACAGTGGTCTCACTGGTGGCTGCTAGCCTCAGCGACACAGAGGCATCAGTAACTAACTCATAATGGCTAACGTGTTATAGCCCGTTTAAGCAAAAATATAAATTCTCTAGGGTGGTAAGGTCTTAACCTCTGTGGTTCAGCAGCTGCCCCCACCTCCACAAGATGGGGGCTTGCATCACTGGGGCCTGTCTCCCCAGGCTTTTCAGGCCTCAGGAGTGACAAGGCCTGAGGGAACCACCACCTTATCTGGGGCCCTGAACTGCTGGTGGCTCAGAGGCATATGATGAAAATCTCTCTCTTTCTCCTCCCCAGCCCCCACAGGGCCTGCCTTGGCCTTTTGGCTCCCAGGAGGTGAGCTGGTATGTCTCAGGTGGGCTCTGTAACCAGCTCCAGCACTGAGGTTGGTGCACCCAACCACCCACGCGTCTGTGAGCTTTCCCAGGAGGATGTGGAAGAAGTCTGCTTCAGGTCAGGCTTGCCCCTGACCTGCCAAGAGTACGCGCGGGGGGGGGGGGGGGGGGGGCAGTTGGGGCTGGTAGCAGGAAAAGGGTCCTGGCAGGACCAGGCAGGTGCCAGTTCCTAGACTGGGAGCACTGCTGCTGCCAGCCTAGAGGCCAGGGCCCACTCTGTGCTCCTGGAGCTGCAAATTAAGGAGCAGAGCCAGGAACTGGCCATTGGCTCCAGGGTCCTCCACACAGCAGCCCACAGTGCCTGCCCAGGGGAGGGCTCAGCTCTCTGAAGGACTCCAGACATCTTAGCCAAAGAATGGCCCAGGAATCCATGTGCTTCATCTCTGGGTCTCCTCCAGAGAGCTGTGATTGGCAGGAAGAGGTTGTGATTGGCAGGAAGAGGTTGGGGGAGGGGGGAGTGAGGGGTTGGGAGAGTGAAGGCCAGCTGCCCCAGGCCCTGAGAAATGGGAGCTGGTGGGAGTTCTCCAGACTAGATTTGAAGGACAACCTCCCCTGCCTTAGCCAAGAGTGACCTCTTTAAGAGGGGCCTGTCTTCTCCACCTGGCCCAGCCCTTGCTGGGGTACTACAGAAAAGCAGAAAATACAAGGAATGTTCAGAGGCTGGGAAGGGACTGACAGCTTCTCAGGGCTTGCTTATGGGCTGGGGAGAGTCCCTGCGAGGCCTGTGCAGCCCTCTGTCTCCTGGGGACACGAGGCCTAGGCCTGGAGATCCAGGGGGGAAGCTGGGTGGAATGTGCCATGAATATCTGCCTGCTGCAGGGCGTGGTGCCCAGCCACACACCCTGTCCTTCAGGCCAGCTGCCCAGGGCTCGGCTCAGGGGCCCGCACTATGTCGGGCAGTGTCTGGAAATGCCTCCATGGCACAGCACATAGGGGATGAGGACCCTGCCATCTCACACAGCCAGGAGGTGCCAGAGGACAGGGGTCAACCTGTGTCCTGGGGGCAGCCCTGGGCAAAGTTGTGTCCTCTCCTCTCACATTTCCCTAGCTCCGTGGAGCCTGCAGCCATCAAGACCACTTCAGGCGCACCCACACGGCAGAGAAGGTCCCAGTGCACTAAGAAGCGTAGGAGAAGCCCAGGGTACCGTTACCAGGACCAGGTCACAAACAGAAGCTCAAACCAACCATCCCAGGACTGCCCAGAGGAATCCAGACCAGAGGCCTCCTGTGAACTGGTGAGTGAGTGTGAGGTTGAGTTAGGAAAGGCCGGGCTGGTCTGTCCACCCATGTTTGGCAGTAAGATTTCAGAGCCTTCTGTTAGTTGAGCTTTTTGTGAACTTTAGCCCTCAACCCATTTTACACACGAGTAAACTGAGGCCCATCAAGTTGGGAGAAATTAATTTCCATTTACTAACTTCTTATGAGGGTGTCGTTATCTCTCTAGTTTTGGTGTTGCACATGAATGGTTTCACTGCTCTGGGATGACTCTTTTATTCAGACAGAGCACACAGAAAGGAAGAGATACTGGAGTTTCCACCAGTACCATTGTATCACTCCTGTATGGTGCCTGGGCTCAACCCTTCCCAGTGAGATATTTCTTTGACCTGAAGTATCATTACTTTCTGGAGTTGATGTGTCCCAAGATCAGATTTTGTCTCCACCCAGATGTTAGCAGAGAGACACTGGACAACTTTTTTTTTTTTTTAACTGATCTACTCTGGCTTATGGTGGTGTGAGGGATTGAACCTGGGACTTCAGAGCCTCAGGTATTACGGTCTGTTTTGCATAACCACTATGCTGTCTCCCTCTGCCCACTGGACAACTTTTTAATCCAAGTTTTCTCTTCTGGAAGAAGGAGATATTAATTCTAACTTAATAAAGTTGTTTTGTTTGCTTGGCACCAAGGTTTTTGCTGGGGCCTGCATGACTCCACCGTTCCTTATGGCTATTTTTTTTTTTTATAGAAGATGAGAGACTGAAAGATAGGGAAGGAGGAAGAGAGATAGAGAGACAAAGAGAAGGGGAGACACTTGTAGCACTGCTCCACCACTCAAGAAGCTTTCTTCCTGCTGGTAAGGAGTGAGGGCTTGAACCCTGATCCTCATGCATGGTAGCATGTGTACTCTACAGAGTGCACCATTCATTACCTTACACTACTAAAGTTGTCTTAAGGAGTAAATGAGATGATGGTGTGAAATAATATGTTGGGTACTGCTGAAGGCACAAAGTGAATTGCTTAATTTATGGGAAAATTCCTTTTCCTTGAGTGTTAACAATAGCCACAGAAGATAGGCAATTAGTCCCAAATTTCCGTGTGGAGAAACTGAGACTTAGAGAAGTTCACAGGCTCCTTCAAGTCCACACAGTGAGGGAGTCAGTTCCTGGCCATGTTCCCTGCTTCCTTCTCAACTGTCTGCTTATTGGTACTCATTATTTTATGATAGCTAACACTTTAATACCAAAGGCAGAAGATGGTACTATTTTTTTTTTTTTGCTAAGTTGCATTCTTTTTTAAATTTTTAATATTTGTTTTCCCTTTTGTTGCCCTTGTTGTTTTTTATTGTTGTTGTAGTTATTACTGTTGTTATTGATATCATCGTTGTTGGACAGGATAGACAGAAATGGAGAGAGGAGGGGAAGACAGAGAGGAGGAGAGAAAGATAGACACCTGCAGACTTGCTTCACCGCTTGTGAAGCGACTCTCCTGCAGGTGGGGAACGGGGGGCTCGAACCGGGATCCTTACACTGGTCCTTGTGCTTTGCACCATGTGTGCTTAACCCGCTGCGCTACTGCCTGACTCCCAGTAAATTGCATTCTTGTCACATTTATCGACTATTACCACATGATGGGCACTTTTGATTTAATCTTCGCCTGAAACCCAGAGAGGTAAGGCAGCAGGTTCAAAGTCTCACTGCTAATAAATGACAGCTGGGATACACATCAGGCAGTCTGTCTAGAGATTTGGCTGTGTTGCCTGCTGGTGCATCTCCCCTGTGAGCATCAGAAAGTAGTAACAGAAAAAGAAAGGAAGGAAGGGAGGGAGGGAGGGTAAGAGGGAGGGAGGGAGGGAGAGAGAGAAGAGTGGTAACAGCATCTAACCTGCTCACCGTGTGCTGGGGACTGTACTTTATCTTCTGCCTTCCTAATAACCCTGGCAGGTAAATGCCATTGACACGTGCCCATTTTGTTGATGTGGACACTGAACCTCAGAAAAGTAAAAGGACCAAACAGTTCTAGGTCCAACAGCAAATCTGCAGAACTGCAGTGAGATTCAGTGAGTTGTCTGTGTCCTTTGCCATTATTTGGCTTTATAATTGCATTTGAGTCCTATGACATTGTCTTTGTAAACATCATCAAAACATTGATTTTTAATTTTTATTTATTTGTTTACTTTGAATAGAGGCAGAGAGAAACTGAGAGGGGAAATAGAGAGAGAGAGAGAGAGAGAGAGAGGACGAGAGCGAGCTGCAGCATTGCTTCACCAGTCACGTAGTGTTCCCCCTGAAGGACCAGGGAGAGGCTTGAACCCAGGTCCTTGTGCACTGTAATGGGCGCAGTCAACCAGGTGTGCCACTGCCTGGCCCCAATTTAAAAAAAAGGTGGGAGTCTGGAGGTAGAGCAGCGGGTTAAGTGCATGTGGCACAAAGCACAAGGACCAGTGTAAGGCTCCCGGTTCGAGGCCCCGGCTCCCCACCTGCAGGGGAGTCGCTTCACAAGCGGTGAAGCAGGTCTGCAGGTGTCTGTCTTTCTCTCCCCTTCTCTGTCTTCCCCTCCTTTCTCCATTTCTCTCTGTTCTATCCAGCAACAACAATAATAACTACAACAATAAAACAGCAAGGACAACAAAAGGAAATAAATAAATATTAAAAAAAAGGTGATTTATCATTTAATGAGAGTGACAGAGGAGAGAGAGAGAGGACCAGGACCAGAGCCTCACTCTGGCACATGCAGTTCAGGGACTGGATCTATGACCTCCTACTTGAGAGTCCAACACTCCATCCAATGTGCCACCTCCTAGGCCACAAAAACATTAATTTTAAATTTAATTATTTATTTATATGACACCAGGGTTATCACTGGGGCTTTGTGCCTGCCTGACAACTCCTCCAAATGTGATGGTGTTGTCTTTTTTCCTGATAGAAACAGAGACAGAAAGAGGAGAGGATGGTGGAGAAGGAAAAGGGGAGGGGGAGGGAAAAGTTCCAAAGAGAGAAAGAGTAAAAGAGAGATATCTGCAACCTCTTCTATTACTAGTGAAGCTTCCCCTTTGCAGGTGGGGACCTGGGGGGTTTGAACTCAAGTCCTCATGCATTGTAACATGTGTATTCTACTGAATATACCACTGCTTTGCCCTCAACTCTCTTTCTTCCTTTCTTTCTTTCTTTCTTTCTTTCTTTCTTTCTTTCTTTCTTCCTTTCTTTCCTTCTTTCCTTCTTTCCTTCTTTCCTTCTTTCCTTCTTTCTTTCTTTGCCTCCAGGGTTATTGCTGGGGCTCAGTGCCTGCACGATGAATCCACTGTTCCTGGAGGCCGTTTTTCTCATTTTGTTGCCCTTACTGTTGATATTATTGTTATTGTTGTTATTGCTGGTTGTTGTTGGATAGGACAGAGAAAAATGGAGAGAGGAGGGTAAGGCAGAGAGGGGGGAGAGAAAGATAGACACCTGCAGACCTGCTTCACCACTTGTGAAGCAACTTCCCTGCAGGTG
Organism: Erinaceus europaeus; assembly: GCF_950295315.1. Taxonomy (NCBI): domain Eukaryota; kingdom Metazoa; phylum Chordata; class Mammalia; order Eulipotyphla; family Erinaceidae; genus Erinaceus; species Erinaceus europaeus. Next base: position 47,346,758 of record NC_080174.1, on the reverse strand, counting down.
GGGAGCCAGGGGCTCAAACTGGGATCCTTGTGCAGGTCCTTGTTCTTTGCTCTGTGTGCTTAACTCTCTGTGCTACTGCCTGGCCCCCTCAAATAATTTATTTTTATAGAAAACCAATGTCTGTTTATAGGGGGCTGGGCTGTGATACACCCGGTGAAGTGCACATGTTATCATGTGCAAGAACTAGGATTCAAACCCTCACCCCCACCTGTGGGGGGAATGTTTCACAATGGTACAGCAGGTCTGCAGGTGTCTGTCTTTCTCTCCTTCTGTATCCCCCCTCCACTCACAACTTCTCTCTGTTCTATCCAATAATGTTGATGTTGGCACCAAGTCCCAGTGATAATCCTGGTAGCAGTACAAACAAACAAAAAAGCTTAAGATCTGTTTATCTTAGAAAATAAAGACATAAAATCCCCTTAATACCAATGCTCAGACATTTAGAACTAGCTCCTGCTGACATTCTAGTGTATGTCCTTTCTTGCACTTTTCCCCTATGCAAATATATCTTTCCTTTGCCTGGAAATGAGAGCATATGTGTCAAATCTTACAACTTTTTTTGTATTTATAAAAATTCACAATTAATTTGTTAACACAGAATGTGGAAATCCTGGCCCTATTGCTCTTGAGAAATAACCATTGTTAACAGCATAACCTTTTCGTGAACTTCTGTAATATATGAACATTTACACACTGAGCTTTTTTATTTACAAATGGGCTCATACCACACACTTGGCCTTGTTGTTCTGGGACTTGTGCTTTGTTGATATTTTAAGTGCTAGAGTGCTCTTTCCAAGTTGATGCATACTGTTCTGCCGAATCTGTGCTTTCTCTGAGCCTTGGTTTTATTTATTCAGCTCTCTGCAGACAGATTGGTCATAGCCACCAGCACTGCCAGGACCAGAGGATGGGCTGGGGCTTCCTTTTCTCATTTCTGACCAGCCTCCATAGTCTAGTTAAAAGCATGGAACCCGGAGGCTGACAGACGGCATTCAGTTTTAGCTTTGTCACTATCTAAATGACCCTGGAAAGTGCTTTTACCTTTTGGGAATAATGCCCTCATCTGCTAAATGGGAGTATGAGAAGTGCTTACCTCACAGGGTGGTGATAGGGAATGAAGGGTATGATGCATGGGAGGCCTTTAGCACAGCGCCTGGAACAGGACAAATGCTCCAAATGGTGCCTGCTACTCACATAAACATTTCTGTTCTGCTTTGAGTAGTGCTGGGGTGAATATCTCTGTGTACAGGGTTTCTTCTCATTTCAGATTTCTTTTGGAGTGAGGCAAGAGGTCCAGAATCGGGGTTCCCATGTCTGCTGTGTATTGGGGGGGATTGTTTGAGCTCACTGGTGGGGCCTCGTGACTGCCAGCCTTGACTGGAGACAGCCCATGGCTGCTGACTCCTCCAGGCCCCATTCCTGACTCAGTGACACAGCCCATCATCCCACAGTTCCTAAACAACACATTGCCATGGCAACTGGTCCCAGCTGCAGGAGAATTGAGGCTGGGCTGTGATAGAGCCCAGTGGGTGGTTGAGGATAGCTCTGAGTGGGGTGAGGGCAAGCTTGAGTATCGCCCCCAGCTGACAGAATGTCTCAGTACCTCTTTCTGTGGCCTGGCTTGTTCCAGAGACAGACAGAGACAGATGGAGATACTGTTAGTCTCTCTGCTTATAACAGGTTGATCTTAGATAAGACATTTCTTCTCTGAATCCTAGTTGCCTTCTCTTTGAAATGGAGTTGTCAGCTAGGCCCCAGAAATGTGGGACATCTGGTATGAGAGTCTGGTTGTGCTGTATTCTTCTGGCTTGAAGTAGAGACACTTGGAGGAGTGTAGACAAGTGGGTTGATCTGCCATAATCTTCTCTGTCCTAAATGCTGCCATGACTGATGAGGTTGGAGGTATTCTGTGGGTAGCGACAGGAGGATGTAGGGAGGGCAGCTTAGTTAAGGCCCTTTTGTCCTGCCTATCACACTTTAATTTTTTTTCATTTTCTCTTTTGTTGCCCTTGTTTTTTTTTATTGTTGTTGTAGTTATTATTGTTATTGATGTCATCATTGTTAGATAGGACAGAAAGAAATGGAGAGAGGAGGGTGAAGACAGAGAGGAGGAGAGAAAGATAGACACCGGAAGACCTGCTTCACTGCTTATAAAGTGATTCCCCTGCAGGTGGGGAGCCAGGGGCTTGAACCAGGATCCTTATGCCTGTCCTTGCGTTTTGCGCCACGTGCGCTTAACCTATATTCACACACACACACACACACACACACACACACACACACACACATACACACCACACACACACACCCCAGAATCTTTTTCTTTGGTGCAATACGCCAATTCCAGTTCAGGCTCTACTTGTGTTTTCTCTTCTGATCTTGTTTTTCAACTTCTGTCCGAGAGTGAGATCATCCCATATTCATCCTTCTGTTTCTGACTTATTTCACTTAACATGAATTTTTCAAGGTCCATCCAAGATTGACTGAAAATGGTGAAGTTGCCATTTTTTATAGCTGAGTAGTATTCCATTGTGTATATATACCACAGCTTGCTCGGCCACTCATCTGTTGTTGGACACCTGACTTGCTTCCAGGTTTTGGATATTACAAATTGTGCTGCTAAGAACATATGTGTACACAGATCTCTTTAGATGGATATGCTGGGTTCCTTAGGATATATCCCCAGGAAAGGAATTGCAGGATCATAGGGTAGGTTCATTTCTAGCCTTCTGAGAGTTCTCCAGACTGTTCTCCACAGAGGTTGGACCAATTGACATTCCCACCAGCAGTGCAGGAGGGTTCCTTTGACCCCACACCCTCTCCAGCACTTGCTGCTGTTACCTTTTCTGATGTATGACATTCTCACAGGAGTGAAGTGGTATCTCATTGTTGTCTTGATTTGCATTTCTCTGACAATCAGAGACTGGGAGCATTTTTTCATGTGTTTCTCAGCCTTTTAGGTCTCTTCTGTGGTGAATATTCTGTCCATGTCCTCTCCCCATTTTTGGATGGGGTTATTTGTTTTCTTGTGGTTGAGTTTGGCCAGCTCTTTATTTATTTTGGTTATTAGCCTCCTGTCTGATGTATGGCATGTAAAGATCTTCTCCCATTCTGTGAGGGGTCTCTTTGTTTGGGTAGTGGTTTCTTTTGCTGTGCAGAAGCTTTTTAATTTGATGTAGTCCCATAGGTTTATACTTGCCTTAGTCTTCTTTGTAATTGGATTGATTTCATTGAAGAAGTCTTTAAAATTTATGCAGAAAAGAGTTCTGCCAATATTTTCCTCTAAGTATCTGATAGTTTCTGTTCTAACATGCAAGTCCTTGATCCACTTGGAATTTACTTTTGTATTTGGTGAAATATAGTGGTTCAGTTTCATTCTTCTGCATGTTTCAACCCATTTTTTCCAACACCATTTGTTGAAGAGACTCTGCTTTCCCCATTCAATAGTCTGGGCACCTTTGTCAAAGATTAGATGTCCATATGTGTGGGGCTTTCTTCTGGGCTCTCAATTCTATTCCACTGGTCAGTGTGTCTATTCATGTTCCAGTATCAAGTAGTTTTGATTACAATGGCCCTGTAATACAATTTGAGATCTGGGAGTGTGATGCCTCCAGTTCTGTTCTTTTTTCTCAAGATTGTTTTGGCAGTTCTAGGTCTTTTCTGGTTCCAGATAAACATTTGTAGTGTTTGTTCTATTCTCCTAAAAAATGTGCTTGGGATCTTGATGGGGATAGCATTAAATTTGTAGACGGCTCTGGGTAGTATATTCATTTTGATGATGTTAATTCTTCCAACCCATGAACATGGAATAGCTTTCCACTTCTTTGTGTCTTTTTCAATTTTCTTGAGTAGTGATTCATAATTTTCAGTATACAATCCTTTCACTTATTTGGTTAGGTTTATTACTCGATATTTTATTGTTTTTGTTGCTTTAGTGAATGGAATTGATTTCTGAATTTCATCTTCTTCTAACTTAGTGTTTGCATAGAGGAATGCCACTGATTTTGAATATTAATTTTGTAGCCTGACATCTTACTGTATTGCCTGATGATTTCCAAAAACTTCTTGCTGGATTCCTTAGGTTTTTCTATGTATACTATGATGTCATCTGCAAATAGGGAGAGTTTGACTTCTTCTCTTCCAACCTGTATGCCTTTAATTCCTTGCTCCTGCCTGATTGCTATGGCAAGAACTTCCAACACTATGTTGAATAGTAATGGTGATAATGGGCAGCCCTGTCTAGTACCTGATCTGAGTGGAAATGCTTCCAGTTTTTCACCATTGAGTATGATGTTGGCTGTAGGTTTGCTATATATAGACTAAAGTGGACAGTTTTTATAAACGGAAATTATGTAAAGTGGAAAAGCAGTTACCATTAGTACCAAATAACACACAAAGCCTAAGTAACACTAAACATGTAGCAAAAGTAGGAGATAATTATTCAGTCTGTCTATTTTTTAATATTTATTTATTCCCTTTTGTTGCCCTTGTTGTTTTATTGCTGTAGTTATTATTGTTGTTGTTATTGATGTCATCGTTGTTGGATAGGACAGAGAGAAATGGAGAGAGGAGGGGAAGACAGAGGGGGGAGAGAAAAATAGACACCTGCAGACCTGCTTCACTGCTTGTGAAGCGACTCCACTGCAGGTGGGGAGCTGGGGGCTTGAACTGGGATCCTTATGCGCTTAACCCCCTGTGCTACCGCCCAACTCCCTATTTTTTTTTTTGTATTTATTGGATAGAAACAGCCAGAGATCAAGAAGAAAGGGGGAGATAGAAAGGGAGACAGAAAGACACCTGCAGACCTGCTTCACCACTTGTGAAACTTTACCCCTGCAGGTGGGGACTGGGGGCTTGAACCTGGGTCTTTGTGCACTGTAACATATATGCTCTACCAACCGTGCCGCCACCTGGCCCCCTCCTTATATATATTTTTAAGATAGAGAAAGAGAAGGCAGAGAGGTAGAGAGGCAGGGAGGCAGAGAGAAACAGAGAGACAGAAACATCATAGTGCTGAAGCTTCCTTCAGTGTGGTAGGGGCCGGGCTCAGTCTGGGCTGTGCACATGGTAAAGCTGCACACCCTCCATGGGTGTATTCTGCCCTTGCTACAGTCTGTCTGATAAAGTGCTTTCTGGGAAGGAGTTTGGCAGGTCCTCTCTCAATGCCCAGGAGAGCATTGCTGCTGCAGAACAATTGCAGAATGCCCTTGTTGCCTTTTACTGTAAAAAGTATAAATTCTTCTTGAACTTCAGTTATGATAGCTGAAACAAAAACAGGTACAAATAAGGGACTTTTGCAAAAAAGAAAAGTAGCTTTTTACAAAACTCAAAAACAGAGGATGACCTCTGTATTAAAAATAACATGTATTTTCTTTTCGTATTTAATTTATTTATAAAATAAAAATAGAAAATGTCGACAAAACCATAGAATAAGAGGGGTGATTAAGGCAAGCATAAACCTATGGGACTACATCAAATTAAAAAGCTTCTGCACAGCAAAAGAAACCACTACCCAAACAAAGAGACCCCTCACAGAATGGGAGAAGATCTTTACATGCCATACATCAGACAGGAGGCTAATAACCAAAATAAATAAAGAGCTGGCCAAACTCAACCACAAGAAAACAAATAACCCCATCCAAAAATGGGGAGAGGACATGGACAGAATATTCACCACAGAAGAGACCTAAAAGGCTGAGAAACACATGAAAAAATGCTCCCAGTCTCTGATTGTCAGAGAAATGCAAATCAAGACAACAATGAGATACCACTTCACTCCTGTGAGAATGTCATACATCAGAAAAGGTAACAGCAGCAAGTGCTGGAGAGGGTGTGGGGTCAAAGGAACCCTCCTGCACTGCTGGTGGGAATGTCAATTGGTCCAACCTCTGTGGAGAACAGTCTGGAGAACTCTCAGAAGGCTAGAAATGAACCTACCCTATGATCCTGCAATTCCTTTCCTGGGGATATATCCTAAGGAACCCAGCATATCCATCTAAAGAGATCTGTGTACACATATGTTCTTAGCAGCACAATTTGTAATATCCAAAACCTGGAAGCAAGTCAGGTGTCCAACAACAGATGAGTGGCCGAGCAAGCTGTGGTATATATACACAATGGAATACTACTCAGCTATAAAAAATGGCAACTTCACCATTTTCAGTCAATCTTGGATGGACCTTGAAAAATTCATGTTAAGTGAAATAAGTCAGAAACAGAAGGATGAATATGGGATGATCTCACTCTCGGACAGAAGTTGAAAAACAAGATCAGAAGAGAAAACACAAGTAGAGCCTGAACTGGAATTGGCGTATTGCACCAAAGAAAAAGATTCTGGGGTGTGTGTGTGTGTGTGTGTGTGTGTGTGTGTGTGTGTGTGTGTGTGTATACAGGCCCAAAAAGGTTGATAGAGGACCTAGTGGGGGTTGTATTGTTATATGGAAAACTAGGAAATGTTATGTATGTAGAAACTATTGTATTTATTGTTGAATGTAAAACATTAATTCCCCAGTAAAGAAATTTAAAAAAAATTAAAAAATAGAAACATAAAGATTGAAAAAAAAAAGAATAAGGGGTGAAATTCCACGCATTTCCCAACATCAGAGTTCCATATCCCATCCCCTCCACTGGAAGCTTTCCTATTCTTTTTTTTTTTAAGTATTTATTTATTCCCTTGTTGCACTTGTTATTTTATTGTTGTAGTTATTATCAATGTTGTTACTGATGCTGTCATTGATGGATAGGACAGAGAGAAATGGAGAGAGGAGGGGATTACAGAGAGGGGGAGAGAAAGTCACCTGCAGACCTGCTTCACCGCCTGTGAAGTGATTCCCCTGCAGGTGGGGAGCTGGGAGCTCGAACTGGGATCCTTATGCCTGTCCTTATTACCCTTTGTGCCATGTGCACTTAACCCACTGCACTACTGCCTGACTCCCAGAAGCTTTCCTTTTCTTTATCTCTCTCAGGGTCATTATGGGGTGTATAAGGTGGAAGGTTTGGCTTCTGTAATTGCTTCTCCACTGAACATGGGCATTGACAGGTTGATCCATACTCCCAGCCTGTCCCTGTCTTTCCCTAGTGGGACAGGGCTCTGGAGATTTGGGGTTCCAGGGTACATTGGTGAGGTCGCCTGTTTGGGGGAGTCAGGTTGGTGTCATGGTAGCATGTGCAACTTGGTGTTTGGAATGTATATTCCTTTGCTTCCTCCTTTCTTGTGGGACTCCGTTCAGTAGGTCTTGTAAGGTGGGGTTGATTGTGGCAAATTCCTTTAGTTCTTGAATATTTGAGAAAACGTTTATTTCTCCCTCATATTTGAAGGATAATTTTGCAGGATACAATATTCATGGCTGGAATTCCCTCTCCTTCAGAACTTTGAATATGTCATTCCACACTCTCTTTGCCTCTAGAGTTTGTGAAGAGAAATCTGATGCAAGTCTTAAAACTCTACCTTTGTATGTAACCTCTTTCCTTTCCCTAGCAGCCAACAAAATTTTTTCCTTGTCGTTGACTTTTGATAGTTTTACAATAATGTGCGTTGGTGTTGTTTTTTTTTTTTTTGTGTGTGTGTGTGTTTATACATCTGGGTGATTGTTCTGCCTCTTGAATGAGAATGTTCTGATGGTTTCCTAAGTGAGGGAAGTTCTCAGCTAAAACTGCTTTGAAAATGAACTCCAGGCCTTTAGCCTTGTCCTCCTCCTCCCATCTACTTATCCTTATATTCTATCTTTTGATGGAGTTTGCAGTTTCAGAGAGTTGCTTCAGTCTTTTGGAACCCTTCCTCTCCCTCATCTTTGAATTGAAAGAGTGGCTGGCTGTATCTTCTAGATTGGAGATTATTTCTTCTGAATGTGTGAGTCTACTTCCTAAGCCTTATACCTGGGCATGGATTGCAGTTAGAGTATCTTTTACTCCCTGGAATTCTGTTTGAAATTTTTCTTCCATGCTTCCTCACTGCTTAGTGAATTCTGACTGAAGTTCTTCTTTCAAGATTTGAAGATTCTTAGTGAACTCTAATTTTCTCTCTTGTGTGTTTTAATTCCATAGTAACATGCTCTTTTAACTCTTGCTAAAATTCTTAGAGAGTCCTCATAATGAGCTTTCTGTAATCTGTTTCTGAGAGTCTCTCTAAATCCGTAATTACTTGGATTTCATCTGTTTTATTTCTGTCTGGCTGATATGGCATAGCTGGCTGTTTAGTTCTATTTCTCTGCTTTAGCATTTTTTTGTGCTGGTTATTGATGGCCATCAGGTGGTGCTACTGTGATATCTAGGTTTCTCTTATTTGTATGATCTGGGTGGATGGGATGGGGTGGGGGGGTGGCTGCTTTGAGCTGTCTTGTGGTCACAAATGCCCTGTTTTATGTTGTGTCCTTGCCTTGAATTCAGAGGGCTAAAGCCCCCTGAGTCAAAGACTGAGAGGTTTTAAGACCCTGTCTCTTTTCTTCTGTCACTAGGGACAGTGTTACTTGCTGCGCTTAAAGTGAAATTGCCAAAATGGTGCAGCTCAGCACCTGCACCGCCCAGAGCTCTGATTTGACTTTGCTGTTCTTCACCCACGCCCACACCCCTTTTCGCTCCAACTGCACGAGCACCCACCTGAGGCTGCAGAGCTTTCAGCTGTAGATTATGACTTCAGCTGGGTCTCTTATATTTATTTGTTGTTTTGGGAGGAGAGGCGATTTGGTCCCAGTTATTCCATGGTCACGCCTCCCGGAAGTTCTCCCCCCCTTTTTTTTTGTCTCTTTATGGGGGATTAATGGTTTACAGTCAACAGTAAAAAACAACAGTTTGTACATGCATAACATTTCCCAGTTTTCCACATAATAGTTCAACCCCCACTAGGCCTTCCTCTAAAAAAGAACATGTATTTTCTATTTGCTAGGAACATAGTCCATATGTATACAAATTACACTTAAGTTTGTTATTTTCATTCTTTTAAAAATATATTTATTTTGGATAATGACAGAAAGAAATTGAGAAGGAAGGAGTTGGGTGGTGGCCCAGCGGGTTAAGTGCAAATGGCGCAAAGCGCAAGGACCGGCGTAAGGATCCCAGTTTGAGCCCCTGGCTTCCTACCTGCAGGGGAGTCGCTTCATAGGCCTTGAAGCAGGTGTGCAGCTGTCTTTCTCTCTCCCTCTCTGTTTTTCCTTTCTTTCTCTAGTTCTCTCTGTCCTATCCAACAACAACGATATCAATAACTACAGCAACGTTAAACAACAAGGGCAACAAAAAGGGGAAAAGAAATAAATAAATAAATAAAAATTTAAAAAAAGAAAGAAATTGATAGGGAAGAGAGATAGCACTGTTTCACTACTTGTGAAGCTTACCCCCTGCAGGTGGGGACCTGGGGCTTGAATATGGGTCCTTGTACTGTGTGTGCTTCACCAAGTGCACCATCACCTGGCCCCTATTTTCAATCTTCTTTAACCTTACTATTTTATTAGCTAGATTTGTCAATAGAGAGATAAATTAAAATCCTTTCCATAATGGCAGAGTTACCTTTTTTCTTACAGTTTTTGGTTTATAGTCTTTGAGGTGATGTTTTGAGATGTTTATAAATTTAGAGTTCTTTTAATGTTCTGGTGAAACTGCTAATTATATAAAGAAGTCTTTGTCTTTGTTTTTTTGGCTTAAAGTCTGCTTTGTCTGATACTAATTATACAGTTTTATTCTGGTTATTTGCCCTTCATATATTAGTCCAGGTTTTTCTCTGAAAGTTTTTATATCCTTTTATTTTTAGAAATAAGTCTTAAATAATATTTTTTGGGTGACGGGGAATACCAGGGCCCTGTGCTTGTGTGGTTCCACTGCTCCCAGGATGACTTTAAAATATATTACTTCAGAGAGCGAGAAGGAGAGAGAGAAGGAGAGACACCACAACACTGCCCCACCATGGTGTTTCCATGTGGTGTCAGGGTTCAAGCCTGAGACCTCCTATATGTAAGGCAGTCACTGTGCAGGACGTGATATCTCATAGTCCCAGTACTACACATCTTATGATTGGACTTTTATATGTTTTTTTACTTGAAATTTTAGTTCATTTATATTTGTCGAAGTTATTTTAATATATTTTTACTCTCTTATTTTGTGCTTTGCAAAGATCTTGCAATTTTTGTACTTTTCTTTTTTGTTTTCCTTTCTTCTTCCTCTCCTTCTCTTCCTCCTCCTCCTTCTTCTCCTTCTTCTCTCTGTCTCTCTCCCCCCCCCCCACCCAAGAGCATTTCTCAGCTCTGGTTTATGGTGGTGCTGGGGATTGAACCTGAGACCTCAGAGCCTGAGGCATGAAAGTCTTTCTGCATAACCATTGTACTATCTCCCCCCACCCCTTTTCTCTCTTCAGTTGCCTTCATTTATATTAATATTATTTTAAAAATTTATGTTTTTGATAGAGAGAAGTTGAGAGGGAAGTGGGAGATGGTGAGAGACTAGGGAGACACCTGCACACTGCTCACCACCTGTGAAGCTTCCCCCTGCAGGTGGAAACTGTGGGCTTAAACCTGGGTCTTCACACATGGTAATATGTGCTCTCTACCTGTACACCACCTCCCAACCCCAGATTAATAATTTTTTTCTTACTCCTCTTTAACCCTCTTATGGTTTAGAAGTTTTCTATGCCTAGTTTATATTCTTTTTGTGGCCATCTTGGTTTATTGCTGGGGCTCAGTGCCTGCACCACAAATCCATTGCTTCTGGAGGCTATTTTTTCCCCTTTTGTTGCCCTTGTTGTTTTATCATTGTTGTGGTTATTATGATTGCTGTTATTGATGATGTTGTTGGCTAGGACAGAGAGAAATGGAGAGAAGAGAGGAAGACAGAGAGGGGGAGAGAAAGATAGATACCTGCAGACCTGCTTCATCGCCTCCAGTGAAGCGACCCCCCTGCAGGTGGGGAGCTGAGAGATCAAACTGGGATTGTTTCGCTGGTCCTTGTGCTTTATGCCATGCTGCACTACTGCCTGACCCCCTGGTGGCCATCTTGGAAATTTTAAGACACGTACCTAATTTATCACAGTATACAGATAGTTACAACTTTTTAAAAAAATATTTATTTATTCCCTTTTGTTGCCTTTGTTTTTTATTGTTGTAGTTATTACTGTTGTTGTTGATGTAGTCATTGTTGGATAGGACAGAGAGAAATGGAGAGAGGAGGGGAAGACAGAGAGGGAGAGAGAAATCGCCTGTGAAGCGATTCCCCTGCAGGTGGGGAGCCGGGGGCTCCAACCAGGATCTTTACGCTGGTCCTTGCACTTTGTACCACATGCGCTTAATCTGCTGCGCTACCCGACTCCCAGTTACAACTTTTATACTGAAGTGATGTAAGAACCTTTGTATACTGTAATTCCAAATATATACCTTCCCAACTGTGTTTTATCCAGTAAATTGGTCTTGTTTGCTCTTATAGTCCTTCAAATAACACTTATTCTAGTTTCATACCATTAATGGAAATATGTATAGACACACACACATGCGCACACACCCCTACCTATATATAATTTTCTTTGCTCAGAATTCCTTTTGTGTCTCGGCTTTTCTGTCTGGGATCAGCTTTCTTTCCTTCTGCCTCATACTTTCCCTTCACATTTTGTCTACTGAAAAAAAAATTAAATTATCAGGAAAAACAATAACTCCCTTGGTGTCCTCTATCTTATGTTTATTTTCTTCTCATTTTCAAAAAATGTTTTGTCTGGATCTACAAATGAGAGTGATTTTTCTTTCAGCTCACTGAAAAAACATTATTCCACTCATGTTTTACCTGCCATTTTCTACTCTTGAGAAATTAGTTGTTGATCTGTCATTCCTTTGTAGGTGAAATGTCTTGGTGAGAGGCATTAGAGCACAGTGGTTTGGGTGCAACCCCTAGTTTTAAACCCCAGCTCATTAGTCGCTAGTTGTGTGACAGTGGGCAAGCTGGTAACTAACCTCTCTTGAGTTCTTGTACTTTTGTTTCCTTCTCAGTAAAAGGGGGCAGTAACACTCCTAGTTCTGAGAGCTATGTTGGGGAGTAAATGAACTAACAAAAGCATTCACAAGTGTTAGCCCCCACCCCTGCTGTCCCGCCACTGCCAGCAATGCTTTTAGGATCCCGTATCATTGATGTTGATGGTTTCACTGTGTCTAGGTGTGGATTAACTTTTATTCATCCTTTTTGAAACTCACTGAGAATTTCGAATCTGTGAATTATTGTCTTTTATCAAGTCTGGAAAATTCCTATCCATGGCTCTTCAAACACTACCTCTAGCTGGTCCTCTCTCTTCTCTCCCTCTGGGCTTCTGTTAGATTAATTAGTTCTCTTCATTCATCCTTTGTGTCCCTTTGATGTGTTCCACAGTCTCTGTGCTGGGGCGAGTCTAGATTATAGTTTTCAATCTATTTTCCAGTTCACTGATTTATTTCTGTTGTGTCCAATATGTGATTAAAACTATAAACTAGTATCTTGATTTATCATCACATTATTGTATGTAATTATATAATAATAATAATAATTCATTTCCAGAAGTTTCTTTTCTCAAGCAAATCTGCTTGGCCATTTTTTTTAATACTCCCACTCATATTTTCCACTGTTTCTTTCATTTCTGAAACATGCTACTCACACATACTTTGTATTCTGGTCTGAGGAGTCCTGTGTCAGAGTCTTTGCTGGCCTGATTCTGCTGCCTGTCATTTTGGAGCCTCACGATGTTGATGTGTGGATCCCCAAGACAGGGCCAAGCATAAGGTTTTAAACTGTGAAGAACTGGTTTTTTTTTTTTTTTTTTTTTTTTTAAAGATTTAGTCCTTTATTTGTTACACAAAAGGGAGAGTGAAAAATCATAGTTTTACTCAACTTTGGCATAAGGTGGTTCTGGGAATTGAATCTGTAACCTCTGGGGCCTCAGGTCTTCAATTTGGTACTCTCCCAGGTTTGAGCTGTCTGCCCCATCTAGGATGTTCTTTCCCATATTCCTTCCCAAGCGTCCTGCCCACCCCCATCCCCCATTTCTCAATTTACTTTTTTGAGAGACTGATTCATTACATGGTATAAAAAAAGATTGAAAAATTTCTTTCCCAACTTCCGGTACTTTCCTTACTGGCAGTCCTGATTGTTAGATTCTTCTGGTTACCTCCAGAAATATTGAATGCAGATTCAAGCAAATGTGAATTTAACAATTCTCTTCTTAACACAAATAAGTAGCACACTACACACATTGTTATGAACTGGACTTTTTTAGTATTTGTTATTGGGTAAAGACTGAGAGAAATTGAGAGAGAAGGGGGAGATAGAGAGGAAGAGAGACAGAGAGACGCCTGCAGACCTGCTTCACTGCTTGTGAAGCGACTCCCCTGCAGGTGGGGAGCTGGGGGTTCGAACCGGGATCCTAACTGGTCCTTGTGCTTTGCGCCACGTGCGCTTAACCACTGTGCTACCACTAGACTCCCGAACTGGACTTTTAAAAGATTATTTTATTTTATTTTATGAGTGAGAGAACTAGAGCACTGATCTGACATATGCGGCACTGGGGACCAAACCCAGTGCAAATCCTACCCACTAGACAACTTCCCTAGCTTTCTGTACTTGTGGTGTTTAACTTTTAAAAAATGTGTCTGGTTATAAAAGAAATATATGCTCATTTTGAATAACATAAATACCCAAGTATCTATAAATACATATTTACATAAATGGGCTTATGCAACAGATACTATTCCATAACCTACTTTCTTTCTTTCTTTTTTTTTTTTTTTTTTTTTTTTGAAGATTTTATTTATTTATTTATGAGAAAGATAGGAGGAGATAGAGAAAGAACCAGACATCACTCTGGTACATGTGCTGCCGGGGATTGAACTCAAGACCTCATGCCTTAGAGTCTGATGCTTTTTCCACTGCGCCACCTCCCGGACCACCACTAACCTACTTTCTTCTACTCCCAAGTAGTGTGTCTTGACATCTTTCCACATTGGTCAGCCTTCTCCTGAGACACAGTATAGCAGTTATGTGCCTAGACTTGGGAGTCAGACAGAACTATCTTTTCTTTCTTTCTTTCTTTTTTTTCTTCTTTCCACCAGGTTTATCTCTGGGGCTCAGTGCCTCTGTGACAAATCCACTGCTACTTTTAGACTTTTCCCCTCCCTTTCCTTTTTCTTTTCCTTATGTCATAGGATAGAGAGAAATTGAGAGTGGAAGTAGGGAGAGAGAAAGAGAGATGCCTGCAACACTGATGTTCTCTCTGCAGGTGGGGATGGGGATGGGTAGGGTAGGGTAGGGTAGGGTAGGGTAGGGTAGGGTGAAGAGTGGCTAGAACCCAGGTGTGTGTAATGTGTGCTGACCCGGGTACACCACTGCCTGTACACCCTGGAGGACTAGCTTCTAATCCTAGCTTTGCTGCTTAGCGTCTTTGGTGACTTTTCATATCCTTTCTAAGTTTCTACTTTCTTTCTCTTTCTCTCTTTCTTTCTTTCCTTCTTTCTTTCTTTCTTTCTTTCTTTCTTTCTTTCTTTCTTTTTTTATTTTTTTGCCTCCAGGGTTATTTCTGGGGCTTGGTGCCACTGCTCCTGGAGGCTATTTTTTGCCCTTGCTGTTTATCATTGTTGTTGTTATTATTGTTGTTATTGTTGTTGATAGGACAGAGATAAATAGAGA